>NC_088307.1:3398285-3632087 GCF_032854445.1 Liolophura sinensis
AAGTGCTCTAGCAACATCCATATGACGTATAAAAGAGGGTCAGATTAAATGCAATCTAAGTGCTCTAGCAACATCCTTATGACGTATAAAAGAGGGTCAGATTAAATGCAATCTAAGTGCTCTAGCAACATCCTTATGACGCATAAAAGAGGGTCAGATTAAATGCAATCTAAGTGCTCTAGCAACATCCTTATGACGTATAAAAGAGGGTCATATTAAATGCTATCTAAGTGCTCTGGCAACATCCTTATGACGCATAAAAGAGGGTCAGATTAAATGCAATCTAAGTGCTCTAGCAACATCCATATGACGCATAAAAGAGGATCAGATAAAATGCAATCTAAGTGCTCTAGCAACATCCTTATGACGTATAAAAGAGGGTCAGATTAAATGCTATCTAAGTGCTCATGCAACATACATATGACGTATAAAAGAGGGTCAGATTAATGCAATCTAAGTGCTCTAGCAACATCCTTATGACGCATAAAAGGAGGGTAAGATTAAATGCTATCTAAGTGCTCTAGCAACATCCTTATGACGCATAAAAGAGGGTCAGATTAAATGCAATCTAAGTGCTCTAGCAACATCCTTATGACGCATAAAGAGGGTCAGATTAAATGCAATCTAAGTGCTCTAGCAACATCCTTATGACGCATAAAAGAGGGTCAGATTAAATGCAATCTAAGTGCTCTAGGAAACATCCTTATGACGTATAAAAGAGGGTCAGATTAAATGCTATCTAAGTGCTTTAGCAACATCCATATGACGTATAAAAGAGGGTCAGATTAAATGCAATCTAAGGGCTCTAGCAACATCCATATGACGCATGAAAAGAGGATCAGATTTAAATGCTATCTAAGTGCTCTAGCAACATCCTTATGACGTATAAAAGAGGGTCAGATTAAATGCTATCTAAGTGCTCTAGCAACATCCTTATGACGCATAAAAGAGGGTCAGATAAAATGCAATCTAAGTGCTCTAGCAACATCCTTATGACGTATAAAAGAGGGTCAGATTAAATGCTATCTAAGTGCTTTAGCAACATCACGACATATATATTTGATGAACATCGTTAATGACATCTTAGTCCTTATGAAATATATATATTTATAATTGAATCTGTCTTACCTGTCCCCTTGCAATGACTGTAAAGTTAGGACATTGGTGCGACTTGCAGAAGGCAGGTCTGCCTGTCTCTTCCCGTGGCCCAAACAGGTAGTCAAGGATACCCCCGGAGCAGACTGGGAGAAAGATGAGGCACAGCACCACAGTTAACTTACACGCACCCATCGTCATCTCGCCTCTTATACTGAAATTGATCAATTATAGCGACTACGTCTCAATGAAATGATTAAATCAAAGTGAAATCAGCTTAATTTATTTATTTATTTGATTGGTGTTTTACGCCGTACTCAAGAATATTTCACTTATACGACGGCGGCCAGCATTATGGTGGGAGGAAACCGGATAGAGCCCGGGGGAAACCTACGACCATCCAAAAGGTTGTGGCAGACCTTCCCACGTACGTCCGGAGAGGAAGCCAGCATGACCTGGGCTTGAACTCACAGCGGCCGCATTGGTGAGAGGCTCCTGGGTCATTATGCTGCACTAGCGCGCTAACCGACTGAGCCACGGAGGCCCCTATTTATTAATCTAATTGGTGTTTAAGGCAGTACTCAAGAATATTTCACGTATACAAGGGTGGCAAGCATTATGGTGGGAGGAAACCGGGCAGAGCGCAGGGGAAAACTTATGACATTCTGTAGGTTTGAAATCAGCTTCCACTGTTAAGAGGTAAGAGCATATATTAGGAGATAAAGATAAATTAATGAAATAAATTAGTTAGTTAAAAATAACTATGAATAATAGTATAAATAAGTAAATAAACAAACTTATGTGTTCATGACACACCGCGCCTGGAGAGCTGTACCTAACACACCTCCTGACTTCAGGCGAGAGCTAAGTGAGAGGGCACCGCGGATCCAAGTACATGAACACTTGGAGCAAAGGGCAAATAACTCTGACTGTATACCAGTCTGGACCAATCTGAAGTTCCTCGATTTTCTATGCTCTACTCTTCTATGCTTTTGTGACATGGTGAAAACAACCCATCATTTGCCATGTATGATTTTGAAGATTGGTCCTCTCCAATCAGGAACCTCCCCAATCAGGGACCTCCCAATCAGGGTCCTCCCCAATCAGGGTCCATCCCAGTCAGGGACCTCCCCAATCAGGGTTCTCCCCAATCAGGAACCTCCCCAATCAGGGACCTCCCAATCAGGGGCCTCCCCAATCAGGGGCCTCCCCAATCAGGGATCTCCCCAATCAGGGTCCTCCCCAGTCAGGGACCTCCCCAATCAGGGTCCTCCCCAATCAGGAACCTCCCCAGTCAGGGACCTCCCCAGTCAGGGTCCTCCCCAATCAGGAACCTCCCCAATCAGGGACCTCCCAATCAGGGTCATCCCCAATCAGGGTCCTCCCCAATCAGGAACCTCCCCAATCAGGGACCTCCCAATCAGGGTCCTCCCCAATCAGGGACCTCCCCAATCAGGGACCTGTTTTACAAACATTTGCGCAGCGCTGGCGTGCTAACCATTAAGGTGTCGATTCACAGCAACATAACTGTCAGTCACCTGATAGGTTTGTTTAATACAACTGATAGCATGCACGTTCTACGCACAGTATTACATGCAGTTTCTTTTAAAATATTGAGCAAAGTGGTTTACAGAAATAATGTTCACTTCTACACTTTCTGTACCACCCCATGTGATTCACGTAGATCAAGACATATCCTATTTTCGACTTTACGAACCAGTTAAAACAGTTCAGACTGCTAAAAAGAGACTGTTCCTTAAATTAAAGTACCTAGATAGAGGTCTTGATTTAATGTACATACCGTGAATTTTAAATGATGCAGAGGTTGGCAATGTTTTGCCGAATGACTTTAACATACGACAGCCCGCATGCATTTCCTACCAATATACTAAACGAATCCTTTAGAAGATATTTAATTACGGGGAAGCAGTTAAGGGTTTTGATATGTCCGATTATACTTCTGGAAGATTCTGTTGTGACTGAATCGTAAGATTTTAGCTAACATCCATGTATACATGTCTTGACCGGTGATCTTAATATTGTAAATAATTATGATCTTCGAAATCTGCTTGTGAGGAGTACCACGTATAGATAGAGATAATTATGAGAGAATATGAGAAAATTGTCCTTCCCTTTAATACGACTATATTCAATATTCCTCACCAGGCACGATCTTTCTCATTCACTAAACGATATACTGACACTCTGCTGTCTTTAAGCAGTCCGTATATGGTAAAGGCTGTGAAAGATATTTACCCACTTTCGTTGGATTTAAAGGAAATCACAGACTCCCCAGATGGCACATCTTATCTGGACCTATATTTGCTCAAAAATCAACACGGTTTTCTCTCTCGAAGACTTTACGACAAGAGGGATAGTTTCAATTTTGACATTGTAAGTTATCCTTACTTGGACAGCAATATACCGAAGGGTCCTGCATATGGCGTGTACGTATCTTCCCTTATAGCATTGATCAGATCCTGAGAGTTGTGTGAGGATTTCAATCAACGTCACAAGTTATTACTACAAAAACTAGTGTGTCACGAATATCTGTTTCGACGCATAGATTCTGCCACGGAGGCCCTCTGTAACAACATTTAACAAAGAGATACGTCATCGTGATTAAATGCGCTTAGGGTATAGTGTTGCGACAGCTTTGCCAGAACGGACCTAAGTGACCAGACAAATACGAAAGCTTCTTTCGACCATGTGATCGTTTTCATCACACATGTCATCTGGTACTTGACTCGGTTATTATAGGCTATCGCGAGTATACAAAAAATGTACCAATGGTTCCAATGTGATGCGCTTGAGAACTTTCCACCATTAACCTAGCAATAAGCGATGCTTACCCAGGACTCGGTCAGGTTCCCTCTGTAGACCCTTAAACCTAAAATCGCCTTCATGTAAATGAAATATTTTTTTAAAGTACGGTGCAGTAAAACATCAAGGCAATCAGTAAAATACTTGTCTCCTCTAATATTACGAAAAACTTCCCTTTATATAAAAGCGCAGCATATATTGCTGCTACATACCAAAAGTTTAGACGAATAAGTTTTTAGAATGAAGGGAACCACTGTTATGTGTAGGCCTATAGCCATTGTTACAAGTGTTGTTATCTTCACTTAATGGACAAAACACTATCTATAATAACATGGCCTCTCCCTTTCACATGCATGCATATGCAAAATATGCATTAAATTAGCATGTATCGAAGTAAATATATTGTGCTTCTTTAATTACTGAGCCGTTACTGGATCGCCTCGATAGCCCCGCAAATGGATTCATGTCTAATGCACAACTGAATTACACCGAGGCGTATATATGCATGTAGCCGATATTTGGCCCCCATAATTTCTCATGTTGTGAGTGTCCGCATCAAGCCGTTACGAAATAGCTATTACTTGAAGAGGGTCACAACTGTGGTCCAAGTACGAAAGTTTGTCATAGTGGTATACCCCGGGGCACCCCGGTTATACACACCCACAAAACTAATCATGTAGATGAAATGTAAGTGAAGAATTCTTCAATCTGTCGTGAAACAACAATCAAAGAAATAAGTACATTGAATATTTTCTCCAGAACAAATATTTTCAAGTGTACAAGTTTCTTATTTTTCAATAAAATGAATTCCGCTTGAGACCTTAAACCTCTATCATACAAATACTATACACCAGAGACATGTAATACTTTGACAACGTTATGTACTTCAACAGCTGGTCTCATATTTATGACAAATCTTAAGACAATCAAAAATTCAAACACGGTTATACAATTTCAATGTTTCGCTCTATGAAGTTTAAAATTTGTTCGATGGTTCTTTACTACAGAACAATGTACCGACCACAGTTTGCGTTCTTTTCTTGTTCTGAGTTTCGCTTTTGAAACAACTGCAATGTATGGCAACGAAAAGCTTAAGATGCTTGATAAATGTTAATTCATAAAGATTGGGTATAGATAACACTGAGTAATACGGTAGCAATATACAGCATGCAATGGGACACTTTCCAACCTTTGTTATACTACATCGCTTGTTCTTCCTCACTCTTAGTTAAGCAGCACAAATCCACTCTTACACTCACCCTTTCTTCGTGTATCTCCTTCCCTCAGATCTGTCCTTTTGTGTTGTTGGTCGCTTTGGGTACGAATGTCGCCAGAACTGACCCTGGGGTACAATGTCATATATCCGGCATATACATACCACGCATATACGTACTATACGATTCTTAGTGCGAAGGCATTGGATTTCACGGTCACGCATGCGCACTTGAAATAGGGTGATTATACAACAGGCTTATTTACATACCGTATCATCTGTCAGATCATTAGCATGTGTCACACCGACTCGTGTGTTTGTTTTGCATATCCTGGTAAGACTGTGATAACGAGAAAATTAATACGGATTCTTCATAAATCTGTGTCAAACATTAAGGATCCAGTGTAGCTGTTCTGTCCGTATATTTCTACTCATTAACATAACGGATTATTTTTCTTAAATGTTGCCAGTTGAGCCTTCTATATAAATATTTTTAGGAGATGTTTTCAAAAGTTTCAGAAGTGAAGTCATTAGTCCTATCGTTTTACATTGGTAAAGTGAAAATAATAAGACATGAGAATGACTTGACCAGTATCACGTATAGAGTATATTTATTTATTTATTTATTTATTTGGTTGGGGTTTTACGCCGTACTCATGAATACGACTTATACGACGGCGGCCGGCATTATGATGGGAGGAAACCGGGCTCGGCACACCAACGACTATCAGCAGTTCAGCGTTCACTGCATGGTCTTGAAATCACTATGGTGATACGGTGATGACCATTGTCAGCCTCATTGCTGAACGGGCTACCGTATCCATGGAATTCAGATATTAAACAAATGTACAATAATAAGTTGACGCAAAAAGATTTTCATGTGGGTCGTGTTTATGTCTACAAAATGCGAAATCTTCAACAACTGTATAATGTATAACTCGATCAGGTCCAAGTCTTGACGAATACTTTCAGATTCTGTTTAGACCTGTATTTAGCATTGACGCTAGGGAGCAGTTAACATGACATGCGGCCCCAATTACCATAAATGGAGAGGGGTCCGTATGCTACCTGATCAGTTACTTCCACTGAATCGTCTATTACGCCCAGTATCTTCAGCATGGCATTCTATGGGGACGGCCTAAAATCCGGGTGGGAAACCAAGCTGGTTGTGAAACAAAGCTGGCTGGAAAACCAAGCTGATTTGAAAAGGCGGCTGGAAAATCAAGCTGGCTGGAAAAACAAGCTGATTGTGAAACACTTCTGGAAAGCCAAGGTGACTGGAAGTCGTAAATATGTCGTAATTCAAATTGATCTGATCTTTAAGAAAAAGAATGTACAATGTATGTAAGTATGTATGTATTTATGTATGTATGTATTATTGGGGTTTAACGTCGAACTTAACAATTTTAGTCATATGACAACGAGGAGTCATTACATGTGTGTACACAGACTCTGTCTTCTTGTGGTAGGGCGAGTCCATGTCGTTAAAGTGCTGTTGCCACTGAAGTATCATGCCGAAGACACCAGACATTACACCCCACCCAGTCACATTATATTCATACCACGCCAATCAGTTCTGTTTCCCAGCTCTAACCTCTCAGTACCGAATGTCAGTGACACGATAATGGCCAATATAATAGGTGCATGGAATGCTATGTTGTTCGTTAACAGTTACACATGGCTTAAACAGTTACACGTGCCTTAAACAGTTACACGTGGGCTTGCTACCAGCAGGTCACACTGGTTCTCGCTGACCAAACACGTGTACGTGTACTGGGGTTGTGCGTTCAGCCTGTAGTCACCAAGTTTGCCGAAAGAAATGTTTAAATGATACATCGGTGTGGTGCGTTCTGCTTGAAACCAAAAGATCTCAGGGTATGTAGAAGAGAGGCCAATGTAACGTGCTCTGAATACATGTATTTCAATTTGAACTTCCTTTTTCATTTGCAAATTGTAGCTTCCTCGCTTGTCGTTCAGCATTAAGGGGGTAGTGCAACGACTGGTTGACCCGTATCAGTATAATGGCTCGGGCGGAGTGCCTTACTCAGTGAAGCAGCACTAGATAAAAGTGAATTGAAAATCCCTCCTGCAACACAGAGACACATTACACGTACATACACGCTAAAGACTCCTTCGTCGTCATATGGCTGAAAAATTGTTATGGCATTAAACCCGAAGCACTCACTCACTCATTTACAAATAAATAATGATTTATTTTCATTTGTTTTATTTATTTATTTCTTGGGTAATTCAGTTAATACCTTTTTTTGAATTCATTTATTTATTCATTCATTGTGTTTATTTTTATCTTTTATACATACTCGTTCCTCCATTCAAACGCCAATCAAATAAAGTAATGACCAAGTAAAGCAAGTGTACTGCAAATATTTCGAAAATATTATATGCAAATAATTTGATGTGTTTTCATATATGCTTTCCATATCCAGGTAAAACTATAGAGCCCTATACTGCAATTTTACTGAAAATGCATGTTTTCCAATAAAATGCTGTCGACTGCCAAGTATATAAAGTAGAGTACTGCATACAGATATTTCAAAGTACTAAAAAAATCTATCCCTGAATTTTTTTTCTATGCTTAAGTTGACACTAACTTCACACTTGCACAAACCCCGCGCCACCCACAACTCGCGTTTCCCTAGTTTCCCTATGTATAAATGGTTGTCCTAGCGAGGATTCCATCGGTTAGTGCCGTCACTCCAATGCTTGAAATAAATGTGTTAAGAGGAGAAATAAAAACACAACATTGTCTCAATCACTGTCTACTGATGTGGAAAATCAAACTTAAAATCTTAAAGTACAAATGTTAAACTGTTAACATGAAGGGTTAAAATGATGAAACTGTTTAAACGCTGGCAAACGTCAGTGATAACACTTTTATAATGTTACGCAACATAATAATTGTCATTAATAATAGTCATAAGTAACATACGACGGCCTTTTAGTGCCACATAAGTTCATATTCGTTTGTTTTCTCCATGCTGATGTCTTTTGCACCTACTTGTACCAATTGGTATGGCCTAATTTCCAACGGTTTGTCAGGAAAGTTAATGAGTGAATTTTTCAGAAAATATTGTTTTACACAGAACATTATTTTTTATCCAAAGGAACACATTTTATTTACATGAGAAATTATTTTTCATAGGAAATATTGAAAATAGTGTTGAAATATTTCCATCGTGGTGAAAACAGTTTCTACTGAGGTGAGAAAACATAATTCCACCGCGGTAGAAAATTTTCCCCCCCAAAAATAAATTCACTTGTAAAATACGTTTTCCTGTTTGAAAAAAATGTCGCCGTTTGAAAACAAGATAGTTTTTCTTGTAAAACTCATTTTCTGTGCAAAGAAATCATATTCTTTGTGAAGATATTGATCTCTTTATTACAAAATCATTTCAGGAAAAAAACACATTTTCTGTGGAAAAGTATATTTTTTAAATTTATTGATAAACTTTACTAATAAACTCCTGATAAGCCCCAAGTTCAATTGAACTATAGCCTAGCACTAAAGTTAACAATTCAACTGAACTATAGCCTAGCGCTGTAGTTAACAATCCAACTGAACTATAGCCTAGCACTATAGTTAACAATTCAACTGAACTATAGCCTAGCATTATAGTTAACAATTCAACTGAACTATAGCCTATCACTACATTTAACAATTCAACTGAACTATAGCCTAGCACTGTAGTTAACAATTCAACTGAACTATAGCATAGCACTATTGTTAACAATCCAACTGAACTATAACCTAGCATTATAGTTAACAATTCAACTGAACCATAGAATAGCACTACAGATAACAATTCAACTGAACTATAGCCTAGCACTACATTTAACAATTCAACTGAACTATAGCATAGCACTACAGTTAACAATTCAACTGAACTATAGCATAGCACTACAGATAACAATTCAACTGAACTAGAGCCTAGCACTATTGTTAACAAACCACCCGAGCAACATTATGTTAGCTTACAAGGTCTTTTTTAACATTAATAACGTGAAACAGATTATGAAGGTACGGGACACAAGATATAAAGTGCTGATTTGATATTCTGACAGTTTTAGATTGTGACAATTTCTTAGCATTGCGTAGAGTGTTAAATGTCAAACACTTTAGACTGTGTTTATCAAAAAATACAAATTCTTTCCCTTCTTTACCAAAATGCCGGATTTAACATTACTAACGTTATATTTATATTAAAGTTTTAAGAATTCATGAATAATGGTAAGTGGCAATTCTCGAACATGCGTAGTACACTACGCTGCGACCAGCCAGACCTCGTTGTGTCGGTTAAACCATGTGAATGGACTATTATACCCGACTTTGTAAGCGACGTTCTGCTCGTACTGATTGTCCGACCCCAGGGAGGACTTCAGAGCCAGAATCTCATTGTCGTAGTCCGAGTCAGAAGCGAAACCACCGAATGTTCTGAAATAAAGTCATGACATATATTAAAATTATTGATCGTTATTCGAGTACGGCGTAAAACACCAATCAAATAAATAGATAAAACAAATATTATTCACACAAATTAGCCGCAGTTACACTAACTTCGAATTGCAGGGCTAAAAAGGGACCAGTTCGGGGCCGACTCCGCTCAGTTAACCAATGTATGACTGTGAGCGTACACTTCTAATATAGTCCGGTAGGCAGATCTAGCGTTTGAATTACATGTACCTCCAAGGGACACAAAACTCGCACCTGTCATATCGGGTATTTGCAGGCAGCTGAACAGGCAAATTTGGACGAAAACGGTGGACTAAAAGGAGTCGTTCTAATTTAAGCTTCCAAAGTTGGCGGATCAGAAAAAGCCGGCCTAAATGAACCCGGTTTAGATTAGGACACCCTTTAGTGTAAATTCAGAGTCGGGCCCGAGCCAACATCGATCCACCATTTTTTCCTAGTTTAACCGCGGATTTATACGATGACTGACAGTTATTGATGGAGAAAACTGACAGGAGTGCACGAGGTAAACCTTACTGACAAGTTACTGACAAACTTGACCACAGAGGTCACCGGATCAGCAGCCTTGATTACAGCGGTCGTCAGATGCGCATCCTTGATCACAGCGGTGCCCATATCCGCATCTCTGATCACAACGGTCGCCATATCCGCATCCTTGATCATAGCGGTCGCCATATCCGCCACATTGCATGGTTTATAGCCTCAGTTTTATTGATGCTGTTCCGTAATATAATCAAAGTCCTTCGGTATTTATCTATTTACGTATCCAGTACCACGATTCAAATATATTTTTTTCATGCATTTACTCAGTACTGTACAGGTAGTAGAATTATTCACGTACCTGACATAGACCTTAAGCGCTGGCATCTTAACGATGTACACGAGGGCGTTCGTCGGCATCGGGGGGTCTTTCTGTCTGTCCTCGGGCAGCATGAACATCATCTCCTCGGGAGCTGTTGTGCTGATTTTTGTCACAATGGGCACGGTCATCGGCATCCTCAACTCTAGGGGAAGGCCAAAAGCCTATTATCAATACTCACACAAATCTTTCATAGTTTAAAATATGTATTTCTTAACGATCGGCCCTATTGAACATTCAAACCCAACAACAACAAAAATATCCATGTCCATAAGTTTCTTATTTCGGCGTCAAAGAAACAAATATGATAAAAAATTTAAAACCAAAGAAACCCCTTGCATGATGCCAAATGGAAGGACAGAAAACGCAAGGTATCTTGTGATCACGACTTCGACTTTCTCGTGATCAAGACTTACACTTTCTCGTGATCACGACTTACACTTTTCACACAAACTGAGCTAATAATGCAAAACGAGGCAAACAATAGTCTTCACGACTATTCACGAGTCATGTCCCTTTGTCTGTGGTGCGGAAATTCAAGCATTTATAGCTGGGTCGCTCTCCGAGTGCCTTCTAAATTGTTTGTACTTTTATCTAATTTTTGTTTATTTTTGTCCAGTTAATCTATACTTTTGTCCAGTTGTCTATGCTTCTGTCTAGCTTGTCCTCACACTGTTTTCTTGTCTCACTCCCACATGTATATACGTATGTATATAGCTTAGCTAAGCTGTTGTCTTCCTTCCACGTGTATGTATGTACGGCTTACCCAAGCTATGGAAAGCGTGCAGGTCTATTGTGTGTATGTATGCATGTACAGGTGTATATAAAGCGTGAATGTGTGTATGTATAGCTTACCTAGGCTATAGCATCATTACCCCATGTAAACCTGTATATACATGAAGCAGGCATTCGTATACCAAGTGTCAACCAAAATATACACTTTAGGTCAATAATCGCAAGGCTAATTCCCAAAATGGCGTTTAACAGAAACCACCAAAGAACTAAATCAGTATATAAAGTATGAAATTAAGATGAAACTATGCAAAAAGAAGCAGTCAACAGCTGTCATTTATATGAGGAAGATTAGAAAGAATGGTCTAGGCGAATTTAGTGAAATCAATATTCAAATCGTGTACCATGTCGGTATATAAGTTATCAACGATAAAATATGCATGATTTGCGCTTTGATTGCAACTGTTGGTATGTTCAACTTGGCGATCTAATTCACCACGATTAATACACGGTCCCTAGCCCCTGGCTTACCTATAGCTTACCTAAGCTGCTGTGTCCCCTCACGGTGTATTTTACCAGGCGCATATGTTGTGTATATAGTACTATAGCTTACCTAAGTCGTTGTATCCCTTCACGGTGTATTTTACTAGGCACATATATTATATGTATGGCACTATAGCTTACCTAAGCTGTTGTATTCCCTCACGGTGTATTTTACCAGGCACATATATTATGTGTATGGTACTATAGCTTACCTAAGCTGTTGTATCCCCTCACGGTGTATTTTACCAGGCACATATATTATGTGTATGGTACTATAGCTTACCTAAGCTGTTGTATCCCCTCACGGTGTATTTTACCAGGCACATATATTATATGTATGGCACTATAGCTTACCTAAGTCGTTGTATCCCCACACGGTGTATTTTACCAGGCACATATATTGTGTGTATGGTACTATAGCTTACCTAAGCTGTTGTATCCCCTCACGGTGTATTTTACCAGGCGCATATGTTGTGTATATAGTACTATAGCTTACCTAAGTCGTTGTATCCCCTCACCGTGTATTTCACCAGGCGCATATACTGTGTATATGGTACTATAGCTTACCTAAGCTGCTGTGTCCCCTCACAGTGTATTTTACCAGGCACATATATTATGTGTATGGTGCTATAGCTTACCTAAGCTGTTGTATTCCCTCACGGTGTATTTTACCAGGCACATATATTATATGTATGGTACTATAGCTTACCTAAGCTGTTGTATTCCCTCACGGTGTATTTTACCAGGCACATATATTATATGTATGGTACTATAGCTTACCTAAGCTGTTGTATCCCCTCACGGTGTATTTTACCAGGCACATATATTATGTGTATGGTGCTATAGCTTACCTAAGCTGTTGTATTCCCTCACGGTGTATTTTACCAGGCGCATATACTGTGTGTATGGTACTATAGCTTACCTAAGCTGCTGTGTCCCCTCACGGTGTATTTTACCAGGCGCATATGTTGTGTATATAGTACTATAGCTTACCTAAGTCGTTGTATCCCCTCACCGTGTATTTCACCAGGCGCATATACTGTGTGTATGGTACTATAGCTTACCTAAGCTGCTGTGTCCCCTCACGGTGTATTTTACCAGGCACATATATTATGTGTATGGTACTATAGCTTACCTAAGCTGTTGTATCCCTTCACGGTGTATTTTACCAGGCACATATATTGTGTGTATGGTACTATAGCTTACCTAAGCTGTTGTATCCCCTCACGGTGTATTTCACCAGGCGCATGTACATGTAAAACGTTGAGAACCAGCCATTGCCTCTTGCTGTGGCAACCCACGTGGTCGGCTCGTATTGGCGCAGTTCGTAATCCTGCAACCCAACAGGTAGTTAGGATATAGACATAAGTGTTAACTGCTTGGTGGCTTGATTATTAAACTTCCTTGCTCGATTGTGTGCTTGCTCGATTGTGTGCTTGCTCGATTGCGTGCTTGCTCGATTGCGTGCTTGCTCGCTTACTTGATTGATTGCTAGATTGGTGCCAAATCGCGACAATCAGGGACACTTCTCTTGTACAAAGGCGATCAGTTTGATGGGCGGAAGAAACCAAAGAGTACTGAATATTCTGCTGCCTTTGGTGGAAACCAAGAGCTCTCAGGCCGGCCCCGATAGCACAGTTGGCGGAGCGTCCGCTTCGCGAGCGGTAGATCCAGGGTCAATCCTGGTTCGGGTCACACCTAAGACTTTAAAGAGGAAGTTTTAACTTCCTCGCTCGGCGTTCAGCATGAAGGGGATAGTGCAACGACTGGTTGACCTGTACCAGTATAATGGCTCGGACCTTCGGTAAATCGTCTCAGTGAAGCACTAGATAAAAGAGCGGTGGAAATGCGACATGAAATGCAACAAGAAGGCACATTACATGCACTCTAAGGATTCCTTCGTCGTCATATGACTTAAAAATTATTAAGCACGACGTTAAACCCCCAAGCACTCATTTGGTCCAAGCATTTATATACAGTCCTGTAGACGCCGTGGAGCCGGTTACTGTCAACTAGACCACTGGAATCACAAAAACTATAGCCTAGGTAAGTTTATGTTCACTGTTCTAAACGCATACTTATGTCAAAACAGAGAGGCTATCTCAGTATGCTAAGTGTGTTATGCCGTAGATATCTGAGGATCAGATTATAGAGGCTGTCTAAAGTGCTCTAACAACAGTGTTATATCATAGATATCTGAGGATCAGATTATAGAGGCAGTCTAAAGTGTTCTAACAACAGTGTTATATCATAGATATCTGAGGATCAGATTATAGAGGCAGTCTAAAGTGTTCTAACAACAGTGTTATATCATAGATATCTGAGGATCAGATTATAGAGGCTGTCTAAAGTGCTCTAACAACAGTGTTATATCATAGATATCTGAGGATCAGATTATAGAGGCTGTCTAAAGTGTTCTAACAACAGTGTTATATCATAGATATCTGAGGATCAGATTATAGAGGTTATGTAAGTGTTCTAACAACAGTGTTATGCCGTAGATATCTGAGGATCAGATTATAGAGGCTGCCTAAAGTGTTCTAACAACAGTGTTATATCATAGATATCTGAGGATCAGATTATAGCGGCTGTCTAAAGTGTTCTTACAACAGTGTTATGTCATAGATATCTGAGGATCAGATTATAGAGGCTGTCTAAAGTGTTCTAACAACAGTGTTATATCATAGATATCTGAGGATCAGATTATAGAGGCTGTCTAAAGTGTTCTAACAACAGTGCTATGTCATAGATATCTGAGGATCAGATTATAGAGGCTGTCTAAAGTGTTCTAACAACAGTGCTATGTCATAGATATCTGAGGATCAGATTATAGAGGCTGCCTAAAGTGTTCTAACAACAGTGTTATATCATAGATATCTGAGGATCAGATTATAGAGGCTGTCTAAAGTGTTCTAACAACAGTGCTATGTCATAGATATCTGAGGATCAGATTATAGAGGCTGTCTAAAGTGTTCTAACAACAGTGCTATGTCATAGATATCTGAGGATCAGATTATAGAGGCTATGTAAGTGTTCTGACAACAGTGTTATGTCATAGATATCTGGAGATCAGATCTGAGAATTTGAAGATTTTGTGGATTTCTGTGTTCCAAAAATACACGAATGCAAAATATGTCTGAGTTACGAACCATTGAGTGGAATCCGACACGTGATTATGACAATATGTTCATGTCATGTATTTGCGCAGGCTCAGACAAGTCAAGCGCTGACCTTCTGCGACTATCAGGCCGTCGCGAGTTCGAAATTAGCTCTCGCCAGTAGTTCGTTTAGTCGGAAGGTTTGTCAGCTACCTAATAAACGTCGGTGATTCACTTGACTCCTTTAAGTCATATAAGTGAGCAATTCTTGAGTACGGCGAAAAACGCCAAATAAACAAATAAAGCCACAAGCGCAAATTCACTGCAGTTGTGTTGTCCGCCTTTAGTGTCGTGTCGTTTTACAGGCAGCCCACTCGTTAAATGAGTGGCAAATGTTAATACATAGGACGCTCTTCAGAAAAGATGGGGAGTCAGAACCAGCTGACCGACCGGTCTGTCTCGATTGACCGACACAGGGACACAACTAAGTAGAGGGCTGGTTTGTCGCAACTAACAAATTAATTCCTGATCAGAATTTCTCACCTCTCCTGCCGAAACAACTGTAAAGTTAGGACACTGGTATGACCCACAGAACTCTGGCCTGCCTGTCACTTCCCGTCTCCGAAACAATCGGTCAATGATACTCCCAGAGCTTACTGGGAGGCAGATCAGACACAGCAACACAGCCAACTTACACACACCCATCATCATCTCGCCTGCTGTACTGAAACTGATAAATAGGTGAAAAGATCTGAATAAAATTATTAAACCTAATAAAATTCAGTAAAATTCAGTGTGTATTGAATTAGTAAGACACTCAAACAAATGTCCAAATACCCCAACTACAAACATTACTCTTCATTTGTGTGGTATCTCCCTGGATAACTGCTGGATCCGCATCACCCCAAAACCAGGCTAAACAGTTCCCAAGCTTAAATTAAGATCCATGCAGAACTTTTAACGGAAATTTTCTGAAAGATGTTTGAGAGCGAATCCAGAAAAGGATAACCACCAAATGTAATGGTTTGATGCCCCCCTCCCTCCCCCCCTCCTGTTTCCTCTCACCATAATGCTGGCCGCCGTCGTATAAGTGAAATATTCTTGAATATGGCGTAATACACAAATCAAATAAATAAATCAAACAAATAAATCAAAGGATTTACATTTTCTTTGAAGAAAGTAAATTATTGAGATTCGTTTTAGAAAAAAGGCCCCCCAAAAGGCCGAAGGCCGTTGACTTTCCTCTGGCACTCCCGCTTTTTCCACACAACAAGCAGTCCAGCACGCTCTTTTCGTAATCTAACGTTAGTTGAAGACCACTTGTCGTCCACAAATATGGTGTATATATCTATACGTCACATGTGGAAAAGCCCGCCAATAACTTGCCGAAGGCCGTTGACTTTCCTCGGGCACTCCCGCTTTTTCCACACAACAAGCAGTCCAGCACGCTCTTTTCGTAATCTAACATTAGTTGAAGACCACTTGTCGTCCACAAATATGGTGTAATATATCTAATCTCAGTCATGGAAATCCTACGCGGACTTGATGGGTCATGATGAAAACTACCCATAATCTTGTTATTGAATCCGTGTCTGATCCTGGTGTTACGATCTTCCCAGGCAAGGCGCCAGTGATACAATTAACTACAGGGTAAACCTTGATGCTCGTCCTCAGAGTTCGATTTCAAAAGACGAGTCATCCGGTACATCAGTACACTGCATGGTTGTTGTACACATTGCTACGAGCATGTATAAAACTGTGTCATGTTTTGGACAGCACGTCCTTGAGAAAAGGGGGCGGCAGGTTCAAACCCAGAACGCGCTAGTTTGGCTGTAGAACTAAGTGCATGAGATGGTGCGTCAGGTACATCCGTCATATAAGGTGTCGTGGTTTCACCCTGGATGTACCAGAGTTCCTCTATGACATTAAAGGCATTATATGGTACAACAGGCATATCTGTCAGACAAAGTGCCGTGGAGTCCCCGCTGGATCTACCGGGGTTTCTCTATGACATTAAGGCATTATATGGTACAACAGGCATATCTGTCAGACAAAGTGCCGTGGAGTCCCCGCTGGATCTACCAGGGTTTCTCTATGACATTAAGGCATTATATGGTACAACAGGCATATCTGTCAGACAAAGTGCCGTGGAGTCCCCGCTGGATCTACCAGGGTTTCTCTATGACATTAAGGCATTATATGGTACAACAGGCATATCTGTCAGACAAAGTGCCGTGGAGTCCCCGCTGGATCTACCAGGGTTTCTCTATGACATTAAAGGATACATTACTTATATTTTTATATGGGTCTACTTGATTGACAGAAAAACTAACAACCGGGCACTTCCGTGCGCATCATGAATAAATATTCATCATATTTGCATGTTTAAAAGTAAATATCTTGTAGGCCTACGTCTTTAATGCGGAACTTGTAAAACTCTTTTCTACCTTTAACAAAATTTATTGATTTATTTGATTGGTGTTAAACGCCTTATTCAAGAATATTTCACTTATACCACCTCTGCCAACATTATTGTGGGAGGAAACCTGGCAAAGCCCGGGGGAAACCAGCATGAGTTAGACTTGAACTCACAGCCGCTGCATTGGTGAGAGTCTCCTGAGTCATTGCGCTGCGCTGGGGCGCTAACCACTTTGGCCAGGACCCCCCTCCCCCCGCCCCACTCCTATTTCTCATTAAACGATCCCGAGATACACATATGTACTCTTTGGTTGGTCACACATTCTGAGAACATCACACTTTTTGGTGTATGTCTGTTTATGACGCACTTAGCCTGCATAATCATTGCAGTTAGACGCTAACACTGGAAAGGATGTAGAAAGTATGGCTGGCTCAGATGTTTAAATCGAGAGTGACTGTCAAGCCCTTGAACACTGAGTTCGCGTGGTCGAATTTAGCTCTCCCAGTTTCCACTGTGGATTAAAGTCAGAATGTTTTATCAGCTACGATGCACTGATTTCCCAGAACACTTTCCTCCACACTTAAGCATGATCGTTGTTAATAATAAATGAAAAATTCTTCAACACTACCTTAAACACCAATCAAAATAAACATATATGGATTTAACATGCATTCTGAAAAAACACATACGAAGTGTTTTTTTTCTTTCAATCATAAAATGTTGGGTATTTGCCACTGTATTAAAGCTAGTTTGTAACCAATTTATTTTGTAAGAAGTAAACAGTGCCTTTGGCGTTATGTATTATTTATATTGATTGATTTATTTAATTATTTTTCTGTTTGTTGTGTAACGCCTTACTCGGTGAATAAGTAACGGTCCTTTTACGGTTGAAGGAAACCACGAGCCTTTGGCAAGTTCCTAACGAACTTTCCCCCGTGCAACGTACAGATGTAGACACCATACTAGTGTAAGACGAGTGCTCTTCGCGGGCAGTTATCTACAAACGGCCACAGGAACTTCGCTGATTCGAACAGCACTAATTGGGAATCTCCCAACCGATTGCCGGGTTTGAACACACCCCTTGCGGTCCTAACAATTAAAGCACCTAACATAATATAATATAATAATAAAGCACCTCATATTTTCTCATATACTCACCCTTTATGCCCTCTTTGCTCAGATAAGTCCGCTAGTCTTCTCAGTGGTTTGCGTTAATGCGCATATGAAGCCTGGAACCTGTAGTAGAATGTGACATCTCTGGCATGTAGGTATTGCATATGAGCATATATATATATATGGGTTTTGGTGCAAATGCATTGGATTTCACCGTCACGCATGCGTATTGGAATTCTGACCATCATTCAACATGCTGTTTTACATAACGTATCGTCTGTCAAACATTTAGCACGTGTCACGTCACGCTTGCATATTTACATAACCTCAAGGTTGGTTGAGGTTCCCATTGTGGTTTATATGACACTGAAGCAGGGTTTGTGTAAAAGTGAAGTTTGACAAAGTAGCTTTCGGCAGTACAACTATACATTTTAAAGCTATTATTTGATTTGGTGTTATACGCCCTATTCATTTACATCATGAATGCTTACTTTCATTTTAAACAAGATAGAAGGCCTAATGACTAATACCAGTCTGGCATATTGTAAATTTGGCGTATTTGACAGATATTCCCAAACTTTACAACAGATATTATAGTCATGTATGTTCAATACATAATTAGCATGTTTTGAAAATAAGAAATGACGAATTAAATTGATATTAAATACAATTTACACACCGAACTTAGATCCAAGACAACAATGTGAGCTATACACGTAAAGATGCATCCACCAAGGGTTAAGTGAAGATTATCACTGAATCATGATCACGAAGGCTACTTCCGGCCTGTGTTTCCGTTCTATACTTGTCTATTGGGGTGTGACGCTAGAGAACAGTTCACTCGACAGCTTGGACCAAAGTTCCAATGATTGGACAAGGAACGGTATGCCTATTCAATCAGATCCTTCTGCTTTGAAAGCCCTTGTGGAACGTCCAGTGTCTTCGGCATGGTGTTTCACCGAGGCGGTGTTGTAAATATGTCGTAGTTCAGACGGAGATGTTGTACTAGAAGCGCAGTATATGAAGTGTAAAACAAATGTAACTTACTAACATTGACCTGGATTAATCTAGTCATTTACTGAATTATTTTTTCGTTTTCATCGCCATTCTGCAGATTTTTCTTTGCCTACACGATGATAGCCAATTTTATCGGTGGAGGAAGGACCGTACGAAAACAACAACTTTGGCGAGTTAATGGTAAACCAGAGCAGGGGCTCCCCTCCCCATGGTTTCAGCAAAATTAGGTTCAAAAATGCAGTGATTAATTGCAATTTATTAGACGTCGTCACTAGTTAGGAATTGCTCAATATCCTATGTTGTCATTACACTTAATAAACAGTTACATCTATACACTACGAAGAGACCTGGCCTCGATGACGTTTAGTCCACCAACAGTATCCTACTCTATGCAGGTATACAAAATAAAAGACTACAGCCTTGGGAATAAACCAGAGCAGAGATGACAGCGTTGTAGTTGGCAAATGCTTACACGTAATGAGTGAGATTCAGCTATGTTTAATTTCTAACCTTCCATGTATATGTGTAAAAAGTAACAATCTAATAACCCTCACCACTCCCACTCCCCCAAGCCCCACAGTTTAAGTAGAATTAGATAAAAAGTTGCAATGATGTTAATCTTAATTTATTAGATAATAAGAAATTGCTCGAAATGCTGTATGTGTTATCATCGCATTAAATAAACAACCACATGGAAACAATGCAAATTAGAATCCTGGTTTACGCATGAATGCGATATGAACGACAGCATAAAGAGTAAGCTCAAACAAGAGAACACGATCGATCACTTATTGCCAACAAGGCAATGAGAAATATGGAAGTAGAGTGGAATCGGGTAAATTCCCTGTCTGACACTGGATCTGTGCCCACGTCCTTCGTGATTATCCTACAGAGAGAAATTTGAGCACATTAACCCCACGGCCACGTGCCGCTTCCAAAATAAATTTATAAAGTGTAAATACAACATAGCAATTCATCGTCAAAAATCTTTTATGTTTTTTTCCCATGACTGTTAAAGGCAATACTAGAATTCTTCTCGTGTAGCCAATATTTTATCGTTTTATAACATACCTAAGTGGCTGGCTTGGAAAGTCAGGCTACACTGACAAAATTTTCACCACTTGTGATACAAATCATATTGGTGGAAGGGGAGTGGTTTGCAGAGGAATATATGTACAACTACAAGAGAGAGAACCCTAGACAGTTTCTTGGTCCCCACTGAAGGCCCGAGAACAATGGAATCAGGGCTTTGTTTTTGGAAGCTGTAACAGTACCAACAGTATAGACCTTCTTAGTTATGCTCTATTCATTGAATAGTTAACAAATAAAAGAAAAACGATATCGTCTTACAGAGTATCATTTTGCGTGATAAGGTGATTCACATTGGGATCGCCTTGTGCCATGGAACAGGGTAAGCGGGCTCTGGACGATTTCAACAGACGCTAGTGTTTCAATCTTTGAGGAACACGAATCTGGGTTCAATCCCGGCACTGGGCAGGGAATTTGTCGAATTTGCTATTCGCACCAGTGGTGGGACCTTGATGACAGAAGGTAGCCGACGACCACGTGTCTTAAGCCAGTACGCCGACTCTATCTTTAAATTGCCAAAGGTCGATCGTTTACCCAGCTATAAAACTGACCGTTATTTTAGCACTGAAAAAGTCTGGCATTAATCAGTGAAATAAGTACATCACATACACGGAAAATGGTATTAGGCGCGAGAGACAGAAATACACAAGCAAATTCATTGCTTCAGCCAACCTTGGAGCATTTTGTGTTCGCAGGAAGCGTGGGGATTTTCCGCATTCAGCAAAGAAACGCCAATCTATGAGTTACTTGCACGAACTGTGTCGTTTTGCATTCTGGTGTTATGCGACCGTCATGCTGAAAAGTTTTAAACACTATACGTTATAAGTAACAAAAAGAACCTACTTGTACAGATCTGCACGTGCTATAGCATCTTTTCGAAATATTTTGAAAGTTCCGTACTTTTGTAGAAAGCATGTGGGCCCCACACTGCCAACCAAGACAGACATTTTGACCGCAAACTACTGATCAAACCTACTGAACGGCGATATTCTTGTTCCCCCGAACTCTTAACATATACCAGTTATAACGTTTATGAATCAGATGTGTGGGTGCATGAACACAAAATTAATCAAATTGGTGAATGAAAATTTGTTCAGATAATTTTAAACGAAATACAACTGAAAACTTCATTTGTACTCACTCCTTAATATAGATAACATGGTGGGTGCAAATGCCAAACTAATTAAAAACTCAAAAAATTTAAAAAGCATGGTTTTCGAATTTTAACACCTTTTGCTTTCTTAACTGCATGGTTTTAAATAGAAGCGTCTGTGGTTTTCGTTTTGAATTTGGATGCTTTCATTCTCATTTTCATAGCCAGAACTGTATCCTGAGTGTAATATGTTCTGGCCAGAATGAGCATGGATGGAATATTGTCAATGTCCCAGTAACATATCATCCATGCAGTTCAATGACAATTTCAGTGAAATTTCTATTTCATATTAATATGGGAGGTTAAATATAATTAAAGACGTACAGCACAGAGAGTAAGACCAGGGCAACCGGTGAAACGCGACACCTTGTCAATTTACTTCAGTCGAGGTTTTATTCTAACTGTTCATGTCAATGCCTAAATAGCAACAACTTACACGTCCCCTAGCACCATGACTTAGGCAGAATTAAGTAAAAAAAACTCAGTGCAGTGATGTTAATTACAATTTATTAGAAGTAACTCGTCTAGAATTACTCAAAACCCTGTGTTGTCATCACATTTAACATACAATCACAGGCAGTTCTATTTTATATGCATATACAATTAAGAATTTCGTAACACTAAAATGACTACGTCCTCCTGCACTTAACCGGTAGACTTGCAGGAGTTAAATTCTCTAAGCTTGTGGTAAATTTTTTTCATTGAGTTAAATTTCAAAATCCGCCAGACATTGCCGGTTGCAGAGTGACATGTTGGTTGCTATAAAACTGAACATGGACATTTGTGGACAATCTCGTGTCATATAGACTCCTCTGTTCTGACATCTCGTTGAGCAGTAATAGGGGACGAGTTCAAATAACAATTTAAGATACTAAACAAAAACAAGAAATGGAAGTAAAAATCCAGAATGGAATAAATAGACTTTATAGTCACGTACACAAAACATTTAAATCAAAATGATACAATTATACAGGTATGTAAAAGTGTACAGGGCTCGTCCGAATTTCTGACTATCTTTGATCAAATAACTGAAAATCCCGAAATCATCGGTGACTTGATGGTTTTTGCCAACAGCGTCTTGCCGTTCAAATTACCTAAAAGCTCTGCGTGCATATGTCCATAATATATGTGTGTTAACACCTGAATGTCTTCCAAGCTACCAGTTGATATACGCGTTGTGCTTATAATCGTCATCTGCGTGTTTAGTTTTGTCACTCTAATATTTCCCAGTCAAGAAAACCTCACACACATGCTAAAAGAGGACATGTTTTCTTTGGTCTAGTTTGTGATCATTGTTTTGGTCAAATGCGAAAGACATTAATGTCATGGTTATGAAATTTATATGGTGGGCAATTACAGACGGTCCCTATAACACCAGGCGATTTGTAAGCCCATTGTTGTTCGTCGATGTTATGACTCATCCCACATCTCGACTTTAGTAACTGCGAGCTTACCTTGATCAGACATATCTGTGTCACTGTGACTGGTAAACACTGAGTCTGGAAAGGTCAAAAGGCATGAAAGTGCACTCAGTGTAATAAGACTGAGCCCTGCACAGCCTGGCTTAGGCCCGCAAAAATATTGCTGTCGTCTGTGATAATTTGCATCTAATTAAAAAATTATATGAAATACTAATCAGCAAACTTGAGTTGTAAAGACCTTGATCATAGCTGTGTTGGTTAGCACGTATTTAGGGAGTAGTTTGAAAACTCTAAGAAACTAAGAAACAATATCTGTCTTCTGTTCATGCTAGCTTTCTGCTTTTTACATCCCATTTGCATTATATATATATATATATATATATATATATATATATATATATATATATATATATATATATATATATATATATATATATAATGCATGGTAACACGAGATTGCATCTATGCGTCCAAAGAGACATTCGTATACCAGCTGTCAACCAACATGGACGTTTCAGGTCAATAATCGTCAGGCCAATTTCCAAAACGACGTTTAACACAAACCACCAAAGAACTAAGGATGTATAGAAATTCTGCCAAATTAGGACAGAATGAGGCAACGAGAAGAAATCAACTTATTTCAGGGATGTTGGAAAGGCGCAAGATGTGTTCTAGACGAATGAGTTAAAGTAGTATTCAAATCGTGTATCATGCCAAAATATAAGTTGTCGATAACAAAATATGTATTTCGGTTTCGCTTTGATTGCAACTGTTCATATATCCTACAAGGCGGTCTAATTCAACACGATGATCATATAGCCCCTTGCTCCAAGTTAGGCGGAATTAGATACAATCATGAAAAAGGTTACAAGGGATAGTGGACGCTCTGTCCATATTTATTTACAAGATAATTATACTCAGGGTAAAACTTAAGAGATTTAAAGTGAAGGCGTTTGATGGAATAACCTTTACACATTAGTTTTTGCAGTAATAGTAAATGTGACGTTGATTGAAATTGTCACGCAACACACAGGAACTAACAAATGCTACAAGGCGAGGTATTTACATGTCATATGCTGAACCCTTCGGTATATTGCTGTCCGGGTAAGGATAATTTACATTGTCAAAACTGAAACAATACCTCTTGTCAAAACATCTCCAAGACGGAATGAAAATTAAATCGCATAATATCTTATTTTTCTTTTTTTTTTTTTGCGAGAAAGCATGTTGAAGATCTACTGTCGACTTTTGTATGGATAAATCTTTTGATTTTCAAGGCACTCGTGTTCGATTTAAATAACTTGGTCGTAGTGTAAGGCCCCAAAACAGCAAGCAAGCAACGTGTGCCATAAAGTGACATTTTTCAACAGTATGACCGGCGCCGCCCATTGTGAGTAGTGTTGAAGTGTGTCCAAAAAGTGGAGTTGCTGAAAACTGGACAAAACAAAGAAAAGAAAAAAGACTAGTGGCAATAAACTAATAAAGAGGAAAGTACAGGATTGAGTCCGAAAATTGTATTCGTTGTAATAAGCGCTATGATGAGCACTGAATTGTGACGAAAACGTGTAGTGGTGTGGATTTGAAGAGAAAAGGGACAGGAAGGTTAAAAAGGGAAGACGATGCAAAGAGGGTGGCAAATGTAGTCCACAAACATCATTTAAACGAATGGATCTGTGTGCATTAAGTATAAGCTGACATCTGTGGATAGCTATATTTCAAACTGGCATTAGTACTTCGCAGTTCCGACACTTTGGATTTAAGCCACTAAGCGGTGTCAGAGGTTAATACTTTGGCGTTTTACTGGGCTCTTTGCGGGGTGGGGGTGAGGAGTGGGATGGGTGGGGAAGTCAGGGTGAAGGTGTCGAACATTCGATTCTGTCAAATGGCAGCTACTGGAGCTTGACTGTACACCATATAAATCCAATGACAGATTTAGCCCTCAATTAAAGACATTTAAATTCTTGAACAGGTTTAAATCGATCGTTAATCACTTATGTAAACAAGGGTTTACCATTGTCCCCAAGTTATTCTAACCAGAACAAGCAGTATTTAAACTTGTTTCGGTCATGCTTTCGGTCATGGTTTTGACCTTAGCAACACTTCTCCACACTTGCCCAAACAGAAAACTTCTAATGTGACACCTCTTCAATAGATACATGCGCATAATTCGGCTTCAAATTTCATGTAAGTTCTTTATTTATTGTCCGTTTTCCTCAAATATGTTGTTGTTATCATTTAGGTGTCCATTTATATTTCTTTTCAGAGGAAAAGTTTCCTTTTGTTTATATTAAACATATCAACATCTGCAACAAAATAAATCTAAGTGCATTTTATGGTCAGGAATGTTCAATAAAGCCTGTACTATGACAGAATATGTTACATATTCCTTATATGCTAATAAGAAAGAGTCAACAGCCTGAAGGCTTTCAGAATGACCAGATCTGAAAACCGGCCCTAAGTAAACATTAGTCACTCCATCTTTAGTCACTCCAACTAAGTTTGCGTAGAATTGTATGTCGTTCTGTGTTTTAACACGGTCGGTTTTCGAAACAACATGTTCAAAAAGGAACTACTTATCAGTACTATATAAATTCTTCTGCGTTACACAGGAGGTACGTGTATGTGTATCAATAGCAACCAGGAGCCTCACACTAATGCGGTCACTGTGTATTAAGTCCAGCACAGGCTGACTTCCCCTCCGGCTGTACATGGGAAGGTCTGTGATTTATTTATTTATTTACTTATTTATTTGTTTATTTATTTGATTGGTGTTTTTCGCAGTACTCAAGAACATTTCACTTATACGACGGCGGCTAGCATTATGGTGGGTGGAAACCAGGCAGAGCCCGGGGGAAACCCACGACAATCCGCAGGTTGCTGCCAGACCTCCCCACGTACGGCCGGAGAGGAAGCCAGCATGAGCTGGACTTAAACTCACAGCGACAGCATTGGTGAGAGACTCCTGGGTCATTACGGGGAAGGTCTGTGAGCAACCTGTGATGATCGTTGGTTTCCCCAGGGCTCTGTCCGGTTTCTTTTCACCACAATGCTAGCCAACTTGCATAAGTGAAACATTCTCGAGTACGACGTAAAACACCAACCAAGTAAATAAATTATATCAATAACTATTACGAGTACATACAATAACGTGGAAGATTGTGACTACACCGGCCTATAAGGGCCATTGCCTGTTCTCACCAGGTGTATTTATGAAATACTCCTACAGGCTGTTTCAGGTATACATCAGATGATCATCAGAATAAACCAAGTCAACATGTACTTTTGAAATTAGAAATTTTTAAAAAATGTATATCATCATGGATTTTTCTACACATTACCTTGTTTACCAAATCTCCCTCCTGTGCTAACTGCTTTCGAAAATATTTTCCTATATGGTAAAATGAAACTTGTGCTTATGATATACGCCATTTTCCAGGCTGCTAAATGTCCCGTTGAGAGGTGTTCGGGTCTTTCCTGAAGCAAAAACTCAGAAGGAGCAAAATTACCTTGAGCCGTTCTCGAGCCTTTAACCCTTGAGTGAATACTATAACGAATAAGAAGGTCAAAAATGATAACGTTAGCTCCACATGATCTCATACTAAAACAAGAAAGTAACGCGTCTGACTCTCATACAGTATTATATGAACGTTTATTTATTTGAATTTTGTCATATTCACTATATACACAAGTTAAAATGATTACCAGGCAATGAATAAATAAATAAATAAATAAATAAAGATAGCATAAAATTATTTTACTTTAGTATAAATGTATATTAGCACTTTTTGGCAAACCATACCCGTTTGCCCTATACAGGATGTTTCAAAAAGATGGACTCAATTTGAAATCGCTATTTCTCTACAACCACAAACCGCCCATGATTGAAATTATTAAAACTCGAAAGTGCGACAGACAGAGTTGGGCCCTGCCTTTTTTACACCCTGTAGCCTACATCATTTTCAGTGTCCAGAAATATGGCAGCTAACGTACATGCAGTCCTCGGATGAACGATTTGGTCAGACCAAACCTTTGGATTTTGACATGAAGCCATGACTGATACCAATTCCTCAGCCCGCAGAGAGATTTTTTCAGACAAACACTATGAAAGAAATATTGCAGTCACAATTCTTTCCGACAAAATTGGGAATTTGTAAATCCCTCCTCCCACACCTGTCCATTTTCCCGAATGCTGAAGGATAAAGACCGGGTGCTGTTTCACTGACGCTTGGAGCAGACGACTGTTCAATGACGACGCTTCTCGATGAAGTCACGCGAGATCTCCTGGCCTTTCTCACAGGACAGTTCCGAACGAAGCTCTTCCGGGCTTGTTCGGAACAACTCAGACTTGCGTTTGAGTGTAGTCGTGTACACTGTGACGTATCTGTCAGATCGTTTTCTGGGACTATTTCCAATGACATTTGACTATCTTTGATGGAGGTAGTGAAGCGGCGGCGGAGGATTTCACTATGGCGTCTCTTCAATAGCACAGCACTTGTGCTGTTTGGTTTTTGAGATCCGCTCATCTCATTATACCAAGATTCCAGTAACTGTTTGGCAGAACTGAAAGAAATAAATAGGTTTAAATTGTTTTCAGACATTCTTTGTATTATTTCTGTTGGTATATTAATTTATTGTAAAAAAGGACCCCACACCAAATGCCCAACGTCTTCTTTTCCAAACCTTTAATGTGTTACAGATACACGTATACGTAACTTGTGCACATAACTTTTATGCAAATCGGCACAAATCGGCAGTCAAATAAATAAATAACTCTATTGAAGACAGTATGTTTTTCACTTGAACATTGCTGTGAATCAGAATTGGTTATCGCTAGTATGGCTGACGTTTGTCAGCTACTTCAGCAGATCTGACTGTGCTGCTCGACCTTCATATCAGTTGAGCCAACACAAAACACAAACATAAATGCACAAGCATAAAATTTATTTACAGCCACAGTACAAATCATTTGTGATTCAACGTTTTTCTTCAAAATTAAAAATTGGAAAAGATATTACAGACTTCACTTTAGCGATTATAAGTGTAATAGGTTCAACCACGACATGTTCATTTACCTGAATTTTCGCAGACTTTTTTCAGCCATAGAGAATTCTATGTCTTCCACGGTTGACTTGGTGATAGCCGTTTGTGGTTTAGGTTTTTGGGGCACTGGTGGTGGAGGGCCAGGTGGACTAATGAAAACCCTAGAGGACTCACAGCACCCTACAAACGATGGCTCTGTAACACCTTTCCTTGGAGTGCTCGTTCTGAAATCACCCTCAAAGGGATCAGTGTGAGATAGGCTCACATCGGATAAATCTAACAGCTCAACCATGGTTGTGGTCAAATCCAAGATGTGATCAGTAAGCCGAGAAATGGTGAAAGTACGGAGAAATGGAACTCTGTTTGGTTAAATAGTAGTGGACCCAGCATGCCGCCCTGTCACGCCCCATCACTGGTCTACCCAGCTTTACCCCTATTCCTGTGCCAAGGTGTTCAGGTTAAACCCTCGGCGTCCATTGATGTCTACACAATGACACGCCAGCCCTAACGAGGTGATTAACAAAGTTGTCATTATTAACAATGATTTCTGACGATTTTTGCCTCTGTCCTAAGATTCAAACATACTGTTGATCAGAGGATTAAAAAGTACCCCCAGAACAACAGGCCATTAATCTTACACCCCCTCTCACAGCAGGCACCCTCCCTCCCCCCCCCCCCCCCCCCACCACCACGCTCATTTCTTACACTGTGCTAAAAAACAGATCTCTAGACACTAATCCCGGGTGTTTAAGTCATCTAACAACCCCTTGTTGGATTTTACAAGCACTACTCATTAAAAGTAATACGGCCTTTCTTTCCTGCTACCAAGGATTTAATTTTTACTGAATTCTACTTTCTCCGCCTACCAACAGGACATAAGCAGAATGGAAATTATAATCTGTCTCCACTACTTTTGACCAATATCTCGTTAAACACATCATAAGTATTATGCTCATATATAATATTCCACTTCTCCTTTTGTTTTCTTAGTAACTAAAGTTGTTTTATTGCCACACATTATTCTCATATTCTTACAGCTATTTATACCCTTGTAAAATACCAATATAGAAGAGAAAACAAAGTTTTAAAAGTTGCAAAAAGCAGAGAAAATCTTACATATATTGTATATTGCGGCATTATCTGACACAAAAAAATCCCAGAAACAATACATGTTCTTTTTCCACAAGTATAGAGGAGAATAAAAATCCGATTAGTTGCCAAGACATTAATTCTACTGCGGTGCAGATTTCCGTTGTTATAGTGATGTAGGAGAGGAAGGAGGACCGTGTTAAGGCGGGGTGACGCGAGCCCAGCACGGGTGTCAAAATTGGCGTCCCGGCGGGTCATATGTTATAACGGTTGTTTGAATTAATGCCAATTTACGATGTGTATACAAACATGACACGTAACAAGCTTGGTTCAAACATGATCAATTTATTGACATTGTGTATAAAATTGAAAACGCATATTTGTAACACTTACGTACGATAGGTTGAATACTTTTAATTGTAATAAATTGAGGAGCAGTTAATACCTGGAGTAAACGGCAGAATACAAAATAGCAATACAAAATGCAGACCCGTTTTTTTAAATACTAATAACTGATGGATTGATGGATGCATGACGGCCAGGTTTATGTGTGGAGGAAACTGGAATGGCTTTGGTGAATCACTGACCTTCGCCAGGTACCCCACAAATCTCCTGACGTAAAGCTGCAGCCGAAACAGCGAAAGTTGGATTTGAACCTGCGGCCTTTATTATATTAATGTCACTTGAATGTTTGTTTGTTCGTTTGTTTGGAGTTTATCATTTCTTGCTGTCTTCATCACGTTGATCAAGCCAAGGCGCTATTGTCCGTGGAGTAAGACTGAAAGACTGAACAAGTGAAGTCGGGTATCCCCCCCCCCCCACACACACACACACCTCCTTCCCCTCCTCCCGTTCTAGTTTGACTGCGGCTTTCAGGCAGGGGATTTCTAACGTACCTGATCAGGTGGGCTGTCGGTTCCATCCAGTCCCGAGCTCTGCGGGACTTTATTACTGGGAATGTTTGAGTGCAGTGTAATAAATTCCTTGGATGCCGAATGAAATTGAACATGTAAATGCATGAGCAAGAGGAAAACGGCACTCAACATGAAGTCTGAATCGGATACATACAAAAGTCAAGAGCTCAATGAAAAATCCCCTGTACACAGCCCGACTCCTGTCTCATGCGTGTTCTCACGCAGAAATGATGAGAATGAGCATTTCTAGTGTTGTGGGATTTTGAGCCTACCCTGTTTATTGGAAGAAATTAAGTGGACTGTTGGTGCAAATGTGTCAATTTGCACACGCTGTGTTTGTGAAGAAACGAAATAGACTGCTGGTGCAAGGTAGCGTTTTGAACACATGGAGTATTTTTGAAGGAATAAAAGGACTGTTGGTAAATAAGGTGGCAAATTTATACCGCGCTGTGCAAGTGAGGAAGTGAAATGGCGTGGACTCTTGGTGCAGAGGTATCCGTTTGAACACACGCTGTATTTGTGAAGAAATTAAAATGATTGTTGGTACAAAGAAGCAATTTCACCCCGCGCGCTGCAAGCATGTGAAGACGCGAAGAAATGTAACGACCTACTGGTAAGGAATGAAACGGATTGCTGGTGCAAAGGTAGCACTTTGATCACATGCTTTATTTGTGAAGAAATAAAAAGGGCTTTTGGTGCAAAAGTGGCAATTTCACCTGCGCTACGCGTGAGGAAATGTAGTCGACTGTTGATAAAAAGTACTGGGTACTGTACACAATGCGTGTTCAAATTGCTAAATTTGAACACGCATTGTGTACAGTACCCGGAGGAAACAGTCTAGGAATCACGTTGATGCTTTCCTGTTTAGATGAGAAGGTGAGAACTCGCTGTTTGCTAAATAAAACTAACCGATTCTTTGTTTGTTTTCCTTGTGTTTAACACCCTTTCATTGAGGCGAACAGCTGTATTGGTTTTGTTGTTGTTGGTTACGGTGTTCTCCCTATTTTCTTGATTGTGCGGTGCATTTTGGGTACGCGTTTGCATATCGACATTTGTTTCATTTTTAGCGTTGTTTCATTCACATGACGACCTTATGACAATACACCAGATTTGTCTTTTCTTTTGCTATATTTTACAGCGCTGCCTCACTGATATATCACAATACTCAAGAGTTCCAAAACGAGAGTTTCGGGTTCGAACTCTTTCATAAACAAAGGTAAATGTTAGGCAAGTATGTTTTATCACATTTAGTACAGCATGGCCGTCTGAAAAAGTTTAACAACAGTAATTTAGATCAGACGCTGATGAAGAAAATTGAGGAGAATAACATAAGTGAACTTGAAGAAAATGGTGATTTATGCTTTTGGAACACGGTGAGACGAATGATCGGAAAAGTCATGTCAAAAAAGTTGTGTAATATTTTCACAAATCGCATGATACACGTCTGTTTTTACCCATGAAGGCACCCCCCCCCCCCTCCGAAAACTATCCTTTCGTTTTCCTTCTTTTCAGTGCATTTTTCACAACATATATTATAATGGTTTTGTCTGGAAATGACTTCCCAAACCGGTTTTAATACATGCATTTGGCACAAATCTGCCAACAATACACCACAGGATAAGCGTTTTTCGCTTTTATTAATAGAGTATGATTTCATTTGCATTGAAGATAAGAATCAATATCAGATCTCCAACACAGGAAGATATAAAGAGGTAGATAGCATTACCAAAAAAAAAAAAAATAAAAACGACCAAGCATTGAATTTCTCTACTTTAATAACAGTTTTATTATTATATACACAAACAAAAATAATTTGACAAGAATTGGTGTCTATTCAGTTACAGGTCAATCAATATAGCATAGAGGTATATTAGCACTTTGTTTGTGAAATGTTGTTAGAGAAAAGCCAGCAGCTGTCATAGGATTACCCTGTACACATATGTTTAACATAAACCACTCTCTGGTGTGGTAAATTCGATGTTCCTGGCAGTATAATGGTCTCCAGAGCATCTCTGTTAAACAAAAGATAAGAATGATATCTTACAATTAAAGTTCCATCCCGAAAACTCTAGGGCTTTAGGAATTTGTAAATATTTCTCTCTATTCTAGGCGCAACTGATTTGATGTGTTTTCTTTGACGCTTGAATCAGACGTCGTTTTCCTAACGACGTTTCTTAACGAAGTCAATCGAGATCTTCTGGCTTTCCTGGTAGGACTGTTTCGAAAGAAAGTTTGTCGCGACATCTCGGAAGAATTCTGACTAGTGGGTGAACAGGTTCTGGTGCACTGATGCAGATTTGTCAGATCGTTTTCGGAAACTATATTCAATGACCTTTGATCCGCTTTGATTGAGGTAGTGAAACAGCGGCGGAGGATTTCACTATGGCGTCTCTTCAGTAACACAGCACTTTTGGTGATTGGCGTTTTAGGCCCGTTAATCTCGTGAGTCCAGCACCTCAGCAACTCTCTAGCGGAACTGAAAACAAATTAAAGCAGAGGATTAGAATCACTAGATTTTCATTTGTGTTACATAGGCGTAATGTGCACTGGTAAATTTGCTTGACGAAATACCAGTGTCACATTCATCAATAGCTGTCATGAAAGTTAAATTTTATTGACTTTTGTGTAAAGCACAAATAAAATAAGTAATGTGGTAAATACAGTGAGTCAGTGACCAAAGTTTACAAGTTTAACAAATTATATTATGGGAAATTCAGCGCTCAGCCACACACTGAAAAATGACATTGTATATTCACTGTAAAAACTTCCGACATAGTCCTTTTTTCTTCAATAATTTACCTGATCTTTCGCAAATTTTTATCAGCCACACAGAATCCACTGTCTTCCGCGGTAGACTTGGTGACAGCCGTTTGTGGCTTTGGTGTTTTGGGCAATGGTGGTGGAGAGCTGGACAGTCTGATTGAAACACCAGAAACATTCGGACGCTCCTTAAACGGTGGCTCCGTAACATCTCTACGAGGGGTGCTCGTTCTGAAACTGTATGTACTCTCAGAGGGATCAGTCTGAGACAGGCTTGCATCGGACAAATCCAACAGTTCTACCATGATTGCGGTCGAGTCCAAGATGTGATCAGAAAGCCAAGAAATTGTGAAAGTGCAGAGAAACGGAGCTCTGTTTGGTTAAATAGTAGTGGACTCAGCATGACACCCTGTCAGAGCGCATGAGGGTGGTCTACCCAGCTTCACCTCTCGTTTCCGCGCCACAATGTATGAGTCCCCCTCAGCGTCCACGGGTGTCTACACAATGACATGGCAAGCCATAACGAGGTGAAAAACTACGGCCATGATTTCTGTCGAACTTGTTCTCTGTTCTGATTTTTAAACGACCTACTGACCATTTTAAAGAGGATTAAAACGGACCTTCAAATCCCGTTGGGGCGCTAATCTCATACCATCTCATGCAGTAGGATATCTTCTTTGTTCCTGGCTCTTAAACCATAGGAGACAGAACTTAAACATATCCACACAGACACTAATACCAGGTGTTTAGGTCATCCAACAACCCATTGCAGGATTTTACAAGCACTACTCATTAAAATTGGTCAGCCCTTTCTTTCCGACAACCAGAAGTTTTACCGTAATCTCCGCCTACTGAAAAGCGAACAGAAAGGAGAGGGAAAAGGAAATAGCACTATTAATTTGATAGGCTGAACTCACCAAAAGAGTTGTGCTGTAACTTCAAAGTGGAAAGAAAAACTAAACAGAAAAAAACATTTTGTTCACAGTTTATTGAATTATTATTCATGTCGTTGTAAATCTGAGCTGAATTAATGCGTTTATGTCGCTTGTACAAATGGTAATTAACCGAGGTGTTACATGAATCAATAGACTTCACATAATTTCCATGAGACTTTTAATCATTAAAACCTTTGAATAAAAAATATCTTGATATTTCCATGCATTAAGACCAGCAAGATATTTGTAGGCTATGCTCATGAAACATGTCGCTCATGCCCAGTCTTCGCTTTTATAGAAGAATTTATTGCGCTTCTCTGAAATGCAACTCCAATAAATCAAACATATTGAGTCACTGATTGAGTGCTGACAAGAATTCCCCACAGTGATATGGGATAGCGGGACCGTATTAAGACAGCCTGACGCGATCCCAGCCCAGATGTCATGTCTGGCATCCCGGGTGTCACATCACAATAGTTGTTATAAGGGTAGTTTGGATGAATGTCAGTTTGTGTGTATACAAACACGGCACGTAACAAGCTTGGTTCAAACATGATTTGAAATTTATAAGGTCATTTTCTATATTTAATAACTCTAGGGACATTTAGAGGTCGGTGTGAATTTGAAATCATCTTGGATTGGTATGATATCAATTCTAACCTTTCTGTACTGGATGTTTAATGTTGTGGCGCACTGGGGGATAAAAGTGCAAATTTATGACAGAAAGGACGCAGAAGTATTTATTTAGACCACATCTATACACCTCGTCTAGCATTTCCGTATGCACCTATTGGGAATTTGTGAAATAAATGATAATACAATCACTAGAAATAAATGATAATACAATCACTAGATATAAATGATAATACAATCACTAGAAATAAATGATAATACAATCACTAGAAATAAATGATAAACTCTGTATATGCCCTCTTTCAAACAACAAAAATTCAATTGCTTGATACTGATATAATGAAGTTTTAATCTATTTCATGATTAATGTGTTGAAACGCATACTAAATGTGACCCTGACAGTTATCGAGAGGTGGCGGGAGGTGTCCAGTAATTAAGCACGAGTTCGAACATCTCTCGTCAACTGTGCATTGTCTACTAAAATTTAGACCAGATCGGTGGCCCATTGGTTAGAGCCTCCACCACGAAGTCGGGAGACCCGGATTAAACCCGGGTCAGATCATATCAAAGACCTTGAAAATGGCACCTCTTGCTGCCTCACTTGGCACTAGGTAATTATTTTAGGCCTAACGCGTAAGCACCATACATCAGATATCTTCAATCCTATAACACCCATTGTGGGTCAGATGGTCCGTGTATCATTCGTCCTCCATCAAACACGCCGTCATCCTCAGCCTACCGTAGGGTCATCGTATAATTTTACGACATTCTTTCACTTGCTGGAGTTGTAACGACATCAGACGTAAACTGTAAGCCTTGTGTTATTCATGCAACTTTCTTTATAAATTTTAAGAACTTTATTACCGATTTTGAACCTAACACGTGCACAGTCGAGGCTGATAATTCATGAAAGGTAATTATTATTATTAAAGTGACAGCAAAAAACTCCGGTTTGGATTTTTACTTTCTTTGGCGTATTTTCATAATTGATACATGGATAGGTAGAGAAATATTCTCAAAATATGTAATACGTTGTATAGCTTGATTTTATGCAAGAGTAAGGCGTGAAGACATGCGATGTATATATATATATATATATATATATATATATATATATATATATATATATATATATATACATCGCATGTCTTCACGCCTGCATAAAGGCCACATATGATGATCGTCTTATGAATACGTTTTTGTGCTCATAAACATTAATAAACGACATAGGTTCGACAATTGTGAAAGTGGGGATACCATTTATGGACTCAAGATTAAAGGAGAAAATATTAACATACTGACATTTATGCGCGTCAGCGCTTTGAATTTTAGAAATTGTAGGCCTTGTGTAATGTACTGATATGACTCGTTACATATACATTAATATACAACCCAATTTTTAAGCGTATATAAGCACATAGGCTGACACACGTCACACAGTAAAGTCAAATATTCTTACGTGATTTTGTATCCAACATGAAACTGTGTAAAATTGGCTGATAAGTCAAAGAACTCGAGTCAGTTTCCAAATTCTGAAACACCACTACCGTTGATATAGAGCGGTCATGTGCATCGTGGACTTCAGAGAAAGCAATGTGTTGCATACACATATGTTTGTCGGCACATAACTCTACCATAAATGCCTCCAATTTGGCGTGTTATTTAATAATTAGTGAAGTAATGTATATTAAAACAAAATACTCTTGACGAGCGGAACAAAGTTGAATCCCCTGTCCTTAAGAGAATGGTGTATATGGGTGGCGGATGAAAACAGTAGGGGTCCCAAACAGAAATCTATTAAAACTTGATTTTTGTGCGAAATTCGTGTGCAAGTGAAAAAGCTGCGAGCCATAACGGTGTTCATAATTAGCCTTAAAACATTTGATGATCATGGGCCGACGGTCCGCTGAGGGTGGGCGTACAATGGCGGTAGAATCACGTCACGGTACGTGTATGACGGTACCGTCAGCGTATTCGCCAACCAGAATGGGCGTAGGATTGATGGTTAGGATCCAACTGTACTCTATCTGTGCTTTTGCATCCCAGTTTGACTCATTGTTGTCGAAGGTTCGAATCCAGCTGTCGTTAGATTTTCTGCGGCGTTAAGTTTGCCAAGTACCTGAAACAGGGCTTGTGAGTGCTTATTTCACAACGTGAACTAAGATGTTAGTACACGGCGTTAAGCACCAATCAAAATGAAGAACTAAGTATGTTTGTTTATGTAATATAAAAATGTACAGCTTAGAAAGGACAGCAAATCAGCGACGACAGGTACTCTGCAAATGGTCAAACGTAACAGGTGAAATTAGCTCTTTTGTCAGCTCACCTCATTTAGGGTTTTATCTTAATTTCAGTTGCAAATACTTTGATATTAGGAACTTACACGTCCCCTAGAATCATGGCTAATGCAAAATTAGATAAGATCTAATGTTATTCTTTGATTTAAACAAGAGCTGTTAATTACTAGCAGACCTCTTTTTTATGTTTATACCTTAGAGAAACGTTTCAACCCTTTTGGTAACAACGGAAGGCTTATCAGGCGAGAGAAACGAGGATTCCATTGTGCCTTAATAGCTGGTAATGCAACGTTGTTTCTGAGGAATCAATTAAGAATAAAAACATTCAGGGTAAAGGAAACATTTTGTGATTAACATGAAACCAGGGACTTGTAATGTACACAGCTCTCCAGCAGGGTGGTAATGGTTCTGTTACAGATGTAGTAATACTTGCCAACCAGGCTGACGCGTTAAAGGTTGCACTGATCAGTGTAACAAAAACAGAAGTGACTCTTCTGAAACACTTTCCTTTACTGTCTATCTACACCATGTGGTTTGGACTGTTATCTTTCTCGGCTTGTGTCTTTTGTTGACGTTCCGTCGTCCATTTACACAATATCCCATGATTACTGACCTGTACATACCGACCGATCAGCGAAAGTCCTTTATGAACAATTGTCCATTCAGCGACAGGTTGTACAACGTGTCTATTGCAGCTCCACTGAACATCAATGGAACAATTGGCGCGGTACTGCGTTAGATCAGTCTGCGTGGTACCGTACAATGAAGATCCTGGGGGAATAATGACGAGACGGGGGTGGGGGCTGGGGGTGGGGCGGACTCACTGGGTGCCGCTTTTTTACCTGCCCTCAGGCAAATAAACAGGGCTGTGTCAGTGGAGCCAGACGTAATCACTGTACACGTGGAATGTACAGGGACACATATTTATGTAGCTCTGTACTGCAAACATGAATGCTGACTTTCTGGTAAGCAGGACTTTGTGGATTCAAAATCTGTGTTGGTCAAAGGGATTTCTGCTATTATAGTATCGCGTTGATCTTATTTACCTTGTTAAGTCAATGGAAAGAGGAAGTGAAATCGCCCACTGGAATCGACTGCGGATTCATGATGAAATATGTGTATGAATTTGCTTTCTTTGTGACCAAAGAACTCAGTGCCACATTGCCGGGGTGAATTGAGTACCATTTCTGACGCGTTTGGAGTTTTGTATTCTTGGGGACGTTTCCGGGGACTGATCCATCAAAAGTACATCCATGGACAGTGAAAAGGGTGTAGTACTCGACTATGCTCAAACGGTCAACTGCGTTTGTGTATGGAGTGGTAACTCACGCATACATTGTACCTGTAACAAACGTGTTTAAAAACAACGCAATTGTTACACTGGAGATGAATTGTTCCCTATCTAATGTGATATTCCAATTATTGAACAAAACTTTTTGAACTGACATTCTTCCCGGGGAATTGCTGTGGATATTGTTATGCATAAGCTCAGAGTGGGTACCCTGAAACCATAGTTGGTCCGACGTATGTATGTTCTGTGCAGCTTTGTTGTCTCCTGCGATCCATGGAACTTTCCGCCTGAACATGATAGAAGACGTCTTTACACATAAATTGACAATGATTGACCAAGCCCTACCCTTATATCTGACGGACAAACAGATTCTAAACCCTATTTGTATGCATGGGGTCAGAACTGATATGATGGAGTCATATAGGCCCCGGGGTCCACCTCCTCCACTTCCCACTACGCCCAAACCGAAGACCGCCGTGACAAGGGAGATAACTTTCCACAACGCCTCCCCAAGGTAAGCATTTTCTTTGCTGTTAACGTACCATTCTGAACTTGAGTATGTTATATTACCCACACCCAAATAACTAATTTGTTAAATTTAACATAATGTGGTGATTTCTGAGTGATACTAAAATGGATTATGTTGATGCAACGTAATATCATGTCATTATATAGACCACGCATATACCCCATTACATCAACAAAACTATTCTGTCTGAAAAGCAGAGCTAACATGATATGCTGGTAACATTAACCTAATTTATTCTGCCATCGCTCAGAAAACATAGGATATTGTCAATTTAACATATAATCTTTTAAGCGTAATTGCATTTTATTTGAGTCATTCGACCAACAGTAATTGAAAAACCACCCGCTTGAGACATTCCATCAATGCCTGGTGCCAAGCATCCCCGAGGCCTGATCCCTTTCCGCTGCTTTCATTCTGTAAGACCTGTCGGGATTTGGAAGTCAAGTGACCACCCTTTCGTGTCTAAAACAAAATGGCCGCCCAGTGTTAGAGAATTGGGGAAAAGGTCACATTTTGTCACTTCGCTAGCGACCAGTAACGCCTAGTTTTACAAAATAGCGTCACGAAAGCTCTGCAGAAATACTCAGACTATCTGGAAAGCTGAAAATTATACAAATCCAACGGTTACAAGATCGGTGACAGCGATTCAAAAATAGACATTTTCCTATGCAATAACTTTGGGAGGACGATTTTCTCCTCCCACGCCGTTTGTTACTAAGATCACGTGGTCTCTAGCTTCTGACACGTCTTACAGAATGTTATTATTCATTGCATGTGATGACAACACAGTATTTTGAGTCATTGTAGGATGAAGCCTGATAAATCAAGTAAAACTATTGCATTCCATTTTTCCTAATTCTGCTTTTGCTGCTATTCAGGCATTTGCATGAGCTCTTAGAATATAACCCTAATTGCCGTAAATTGACTACAGCCCGTATTTCACCAGTTACGTGTGACCATTTGCCAAATATCACACTGGCACACCTGCTCTGGTTTTACTCTTTACGTTGTAAGTCTTTTATATGGCTTATATATTAAGCTGAGGTTGTATAACGAATATACCAGTAAAAGTCTTGTAGACAAGTCAGGATACAACGTTCGAAACTCCAGTGTTTTCTTCGTGAGACCTATGGTTTAGGTTACAAACATGTGGATGACTTCGTCACGATGTTTACACTACCAACTGCCGTTAATAGTCAGTTTAAACATGTATGATGAAAACGTAAAGAGTGATAGACCGGGAGAGGCTCTACAGTGTATCATGTCGATGGGCGTTAATTATGCTTTTAATCACTGCATGGATTTGTTTTTAAACTCACATTTTATTTTGTGTGCAGACCCAAGACTGTTCATCGTGGCCTCACTCCCACCAGGCCAACAGGTAGCATAGGGAATCCCCCGTCCGGAAACCGCCGAATCTGCCGACGTCACACCGAGAAACACAAGTGGAAACTTACGGAACTACCGGAAGTGCTAAACCGCCGATGTCAAGAAGAGCTAAGAATGGACTCGTCATTTTTATCTACGACTGCTGATTCTAGATCCTGCCTGAGTGACTCTCCTAGTTCTGTGTTTATTCGAAACAGCCCGGTTCGGAGAGCTACACGACGCGTGTCTCGCGAGATTATGACATCCAACACGACAAAAACTATTCCAAGGCTCGATGAGCACCTTACTATCCACAGTTATCCGCAAGACGGAGATAGGGGGAGACAAAAACAACGTGGGCAACGACTGACCAGACTCTTTCAGCGGATAATGCTGGTCTAATCCAGTGATTATGCAAAACCAATCGTTGTCTGTTATCAAATTCAAATGCGTTCAGTGGTTGTCAGTGCTATACGTTGTAATCTTATTAACGATTTAAAGGATAGATGAAACGCTTTGTTTCTGTTTCTAAATATAGACTATATGATGTAGCCTAACATGCAGAAGTACAAGGAAGCTTCTCAGCTGTCTTCTCGGGGCGTGAAATAATGGCTTTAAAATGGTTTTCCTAAGGCCCCAGCGGAAATTGAGTAGCCTCCTGTGGTGACGATAATAGTGATAGCAATCAAAGAAACTTTGTCCTTCGTTGAACCCCAATTGAGAGCGCTGATCTGATCCCGTCACCAGTATGTTCTTCCATGACATCATTTCGAATAATTCCGATCACTGACAAACAAATATGCATAAAATAGATAGGTTATTTAAATATAAAAGATATAAAATATGGCTCAAAGTGAACATTTAGTACTCATTATTTTGACATATCATTCCTTGTTTCCTTTGAAGCCACACTCGTGGTTTTATAATACCTTTTCACGTACCCTAAAGGATAGATTCTTTCCTCCGAAGTTGTTTCGGCCTAGATGATGACATTGCAACAATGTAGCGATAAAAGAAAACACTGTTGTGAAGTATACGTCTGCTGAAAGACCATCAAACACTGTCCATGAAAATAGTTTGATTTATTTATTTATTTATTGTTAAAATAGTAAAATGCATTTGAAACACTGGATTCTACTGGGACGAGTGACGTCACATCTGGCTTCTTCCAGTACAAAATACATACACATATAGGTCTATGAATGCACTTCCTGAATGCATACACATATAGGGCTATGAATGCACTTCCTGAATGCATACACATATAGGGCTATGAATGCACTTCCTGAATGCATGCACATATAGGTCTATGGATGCACTTCCTGAATGCATGCACATATAGGTCTATGAATGCACTTCCTGAATGCATACACATATAGGGCTATGAATGCACTTCCTGAATGCATACACATATAGGGCTATGAATGCACTTCCTGAATGACTTTGAAACGAATTATCTCAAGGAAAAACTCTGGATGTGACGTCGTGATACTCCTTACAAAAATTCAAAAGAAGTAAATCGATATTTTTTCGTGGACGAAAATACCTATATAATTCAGTTTAGTGTATTCTTTGAGTTTAATTTATTGATTGACTGTGTTTTTAATGTCGTACTCAAGCACTTTTCACTAAGATGACGGCTGTCAGGTTTATGGATAGAGGAAACCGGCGTGCCCAGAGAAAACCACCGACCTTCCTCAAGTGTCGGACAAACTGCTAGACTTAAAGCTGCAGAAAAAGACTGGGAGAGCTAGACAGTAAATATTTATTTATGTTTAACTCCATACTCAAGAATATTTCACTTATACGACGGTGGCAAGCATTATGGCGGGAGGAAAACCGGCAAAGCCCGAGGGATACCCACGATCATGCGCAAGTTGATGGCAAATCTGTCCACGTACGGATTTCACTTATACGACGGGGGTCAAAGAAGTAAACAAATAAATGTATGTATTTGGAACTGTTATCCAGACACACAGCAAGATTTGTTTTCTTCATGCTAACATATACATGTATGCAAGCGATTTATCCTGAACACAGGCATTAAATCTTATAACAATTCCTTTTTTCGCCATCTATATGTCCTGACAGTACACTGACAGATAACTACTGCCGATTTCAAATTTTAGAAATCCAGGTAGTGATCACAACACAAGATTTTTATTTCGTCTGCACGTCTAAGCTCTGGTTTTCAACATCTTATTTGTTGTTCCCTACCGAGGAAATTAAAGAGGCTAAAAACCATACCGCAGAAAAAACTCGATCTGTCCGCTCCAGTTGAATTTTTGCTATGATTTAAAATGGCTCAAATAATTATCTGTTACAAAATAGCAGCCTCGTCTGCGCGAGTGTTACTGTTCAAAATCGGTAATACAGTTCTTAAACTTTATATAGCTCGTAACATTATGACTTTATAGAATCGGTTTAACACTAAAAATATTGTACGTATGAGTCTGATATTTACTGAAAGGCAATATTTTGAGTTATTCTTGGTAAATACAGAAAATTTGGTTTTCCTAAAATCTCCCTTATAGCCTCTTTAACAAACGCGTAACTTACATATTGTAACACGATTTTGGACAAGCCTTGCTAACAGATTAGAGTTGTATGTGTGTGTGTCGTATGACGATGGGGAGTCATAAGGTGCGTATACCTACACTGTTTCTTATTGTGGCAGGGTGAGTCAATGCCGCCTAAGTGTTGCCATCATCGAAGTATCATACCAAACATACCAGACATGGCAGCCCACCGAGTCACATTATGCTGACATCGGGTCAACCAGTCATATTTCCCTGCTCTCTCAATAAGAGTGCCAAACAAATCAGCAACGAGTTCCGTTTTTAGAGTCTTTGGTATAAACTGACCCGGTTTTTATCCCAGGTCTCCCGACTTTGAGACGGGCACTTTATCCATCTTCCCACAGTGTACAAACGTTATTTATGTATATATTTGATTAGTATATAACTTTAGTAGGTAAATAACAGCCCTGCTGACTTAGATTTCCTGCAGAACCAGAGAGAGCTGGGTTGGAACCAGCAACCTCAGTGGCCAAGGGCTGATTGACTTCGATGAGAGGTTTAATTTGATTAGAAATCTTCGTCTAGTTTATCGCAACAATCCCGAATATCTAGTCTTGTTTGTAACTACTTTATATTCGTTACTAAATTACAACCAGACTTAGTTTGATTTACAAAATAAAATTTTATTCAACACTCGACATATTCTCACGACTTCATATACTTTACAATCTGTTCTGGTTTCTTGTTAATGGACATCTTTCAAAAAATATTAATCCCTGGGCGAATCTTGAACCTGTACGTAGATGGTATGTTGTTTTGTTGATTTAGGCGAGTGTTTGAGTCAGGTGAACGATTAGTGTTGTTATCCACGGCGTTAGGTTGATGATCTGGTCTGCCATCTCCAAGACTGGCCTGACTTCCTGAGTTGGTACCATCCGGCGAGGCATCAGTTTTAGGAACAGTGCCACCGTTGCCCGTCAACCAAGCCGGAGGGGCGGTGTAGTTAGTCTTTATCCAGGGAGGAGGGGTAGAGAAGTTACCCCTGAGCCAAGACGGAGGGGACACGTATTTCCGCTTTACCCAGGGAGGCGGAGAGGAATAGTTACTCCTTAACCAAGGCGGTGGTACGTCAAAATTGCCAACCATCCAAGGCGGAGGGGTGTTGCTGTTACCCGATCCCGCAGGGTGGCTGGGTGTACTGGTGCTTGCACCGCCACGAGGCCTAGGTTCGTTGGGTGAGTTACCTCCCTTATCCGGCTGGGCTGTCGAAGAGCTATGAGCTGAACCTGATGCATTGGACGCTGTGCTATTCGCTGACTTCGGTCTCCGTCGTCCTAATGGTCCTCCTCTATAGTAACCGAAGACCTTGTCGCCGTATTTCTGATAAGCTTCGGCCAGTTCCGGCGGCATCTGACTGATGTCTGGAATGATCGGGCCGGAGGACGCATGATCGGGCGGCATGCGCTGTGCGCTTGGAATACCGAACGAGTCGCGTTCTCTTGCCATGGCCTTAATCCAAACCTTTTCTTCTGCGAGGAACTTAGATACCAGCCATACTTCGTTATACCGCTGACGAAATTTGAACATGGTGTCGTACCCGGCAGTTATGGTGACGTTCGAGAGGTACGTTGCGTTTGGCCCTAACTCTGCCTTTAAGGCGTCGAATTCTTTCTCAAACTGTTTGTCTGACAGGTAACCAAATACAGGCCTAGAAATAAACACAGGATATAGAATCAAACATGATGACTATGGCTTTATAGTGATTGCTGGTGGTTATATTTAAAACGATGACGGCAATAACTATTCCGTGTCGATCAAGTAGGTTGATGACGCTTATTACAGCGAGTACGACGATGATGCAGTGACTATGACAATGACGAAGATTTATATGATAATAACGGTAAATACTACGACGATATGATAACGATGTTAACGACTACAGCTATGATGGTAATGACTATGACTATGACAAAGACAATAACGCAAATGACAGCGATGATAATGGTAATGTCTAATAGGATGACCGTGATGACTACGATAATATAAATGACATTCATGATGGCAATGACTAAGGCGATGACTGTAATGACAAGGGTAATATTAACTTATACCGTAGGACTTAGTGTGCAACTAAACGTCAAAACAGACATTCGTATACCAGCCGTGAGAAAAAAAGAACGTTCAAGGTCAACAGAAGGTGTATATGAGTAGAAAGATGTTTTGGAAGACAACATCTGATTGAATAATGGAGGAAGACACCGTCTGATTGCATAATGAAGGAAGACACCATCTGATTGCATAATGGAGGAAGACACCATCTGATTGAATTATGGAGGAAGACACCATCTGGTTATGTATTGGAAGACGCCATCTGATTGCATAATGGAGGAAGACGCCATCTGATTACATAATGAGGAAAACAACATCTGATTGCACAATGGAGGAAGACACCGTCTGATTGCATAATGAAGGAAGACACCATCTGATTGTTTAATGGAGGAAGACACCATCTGATTGAATTATGGAGGAAGACACCATCTGGTTATGTATTGGAAGACGCCATCTGATTGCATAATGGAGCAAGACACCATCTGATTACATAATGGAGGAAGACGACATCTGATTGCATAATGGAGCAAGACACCATCTGACTATTTATTGGAAGACACCATCTGATTGCATAAAGGAGGAAGACACCATCTGATTGCATAATGGAGGAAGACGACATCTGATTGCATAATGGAGGAAGACACCATCTGATTGCATAAAGGAGGAAGACACCATCTGATTGCATAATGGAGGAAGACACCATCTGACCGTTTATTGGAAGACACCATCTGATTGTATAATGGAGGAGGACACCATCTGATTGAATAATGGAGGAAGACACCATCTGATTTTTTATTGGAAGACTTCATCTGATTGCATAATGGATGAAGGCACTATCTGACTATGTACTGGAAGACATCATCTGATGGCATAATGGAGGAAGACACCATCTGATTGTATAATGGAGGAAGACGACATCTGATTGCATAATGGAGGAAGACACCATCTGACTTTTTATTTTGGAAGACACCATCTGATTGCATAAAGGAGGTAGACACGTTATTTTTAAAATCTCACCTGGATGATACCATTGTTCGTAACATGACGTTTGTTACCTTTGTTTTATCGAGTTCGTTTTTCTTTCCGGTTCAAGTGTTTTCTTTCCGGTTCAAGTGTTTTTTCCAGTTCGTGTTTCTTACCTGACATAGACTTCCATTGCGGGCATTCTAACAATCCGAATTTGGCTAGAGGTCGGAAGGGGAGGTTGTTTTTGACGCAGGTAAGGTAGGAGAAACATAATGGTCCGATTCGTGGGGGAAGTCTTTCGCGTCAAGACTGGCACGGTAAATGGCATTCTGAGATCTGTAACAGAAAGCAACGTGGAACCAAGAAACAGGTAATTCTCGACAAGTGGCATTTGATATATTACAATTGCATCACTACATACTTTTTTACCTAATTTTGCTTAAGCCATGGTGCTAGGGGCGTGTAGTATGTTACTTTGTAAACATTCACATGAGCAGTTAGAATAAAAATTGTAATTGACAAGCCGCAAGTATGGAGAGGTGTCCTCACCGGAAGCTCACGAATATGTTCACCAAAGCTTAAATATCTAGTACATAATGTAAAGGATTACAGCATGGGGAACAAATCCAGAGCAGCGACAAGAGTGTTGCAGTTTGCAAATGCTCAGACTTATGTCTATCTTCGGTCAGAATTGTGTTTAACTTTTTATGTTAATACCCAAATAGAAGCAACTTACAATACCCCTGGCACAATCGATAAAACCCATTTAGTTTTAAAAAATAATAAAAACACAGCACTGATGTTGATTGCAATGACTGGGATTTCCATACGTCAAATACTAATACCTATCTAGTCATGAATAAAATGCATTCAAGCCCAACAATATCAGCTAATTAACTTTTGAAATTTTGACTCTGGTTATCTTACGGACATGATGGTCCTAGTATATATAGAATGCTCAAAGAGATTGTTATTTCTGATTAATTTATTTATTTTATGCAGTCTTTTAAATAGGTGCCTGAGTTGGGGTCTTGACGTTAGTTTATTTAAAGCGCTTACATAATCCCAACGTGGCAAATAATCACTTACTTTGGTAGCAATTAGTCAATCCATCATTTTTAAAAAAAAATTTTGAAGGTGTTTTTGAGCGATGAGTGAAGGTTAATTGCGTATTTTAGTATATATTCGTATATGACTGGGCGATCTCCAAAGTGATTAGTCAAAGTTTATTAAAAACTAATCTTCATTATAATGTGTATTTTATTATCATACGCATACGTGTAGTTCAACATAGTCTGTGGTTCATTATAACACGTAGTTCATCATAGTGTGTGGTTCATTACAACGCGTAGTTCATCGTAATCTGTGGTTCATTGTAACTCGTAGTTCATCATAGTATGTGGTTCATTTTAACGCGTAGCTCATTATAATGACTAGTTCAAAAAGGTGGCAAAAGTTTAGATTGGGATACATTTGTCTCTTTAGACTCTTTAAACAAATTTAATCCGTGGGGCTGATAAATATTTTTTTCAGACTATCAGTCATGGAATTATCCAAAACTGACTTAAAAGGACCTCAAGAGGAAGCTTACCAGTAACTTGCCAAACATGGTGGTTTTTTTTGGGGGTTTTTTTTGCCACACTTAAAACTGACCACAATTGTATAAGCGAAAAAAAAATTAATTGTGACGTTAAGTGAATGAATGGACTAATGAGTGAATGAATCAATTTATCAACTGATGGACCAATCAATCGATCAATCAATCGAATATGAAATCAAGGTGTTTTCTGTTCCTGATCATACTCGATCTTGTGACTTACTTTCTGTGTTTCTGCCCTGCAAAATGTAGTCTGCCACAGCCCAGAAGGTAAGGATCTTGGCGTAAGGCCGCTTGGAGATGTCAGCCGCTGCATAGGTCAAGAAGGAGTAGCGCCGGAGCTCATAGTTCTGATTGAATATTATAGACATTTAAATTAATTAGTATAATATCATTTGAGAAACACATTGTGTATGACACAAAGAAAATAAACTGGCATAATATAAAAGACCACAGCATAGAGAGTAAAACCAGGGCGCTGGCGACAGCCTGATAGACGTACAGCATAGAGAGTAAAACCAGCTCGGTGGCGACAGCCTATAGACTTACAGCATAGAGAGTAAAACCAGCATGGTGGGGACAGCGTGATAGACGTACAGCAGAGAGAATAAAACCAGGGCGCTGGCGACAGTATGATAGACGTACAGCATAGAGAGTAAAACCAGGGCGGTGGTGACAGTGTGATAGACGTACAGCATAGAGAGTAAAACCAGGGCGGTGGCGACAGTGTGATAGACGTACTGCATAGGGAGTAAAACCAGGGCGGTGGCGACAGCGTGATAGACGTACAGCATAGAGCGTAAAACCAGGGCGGTGGCAACAACGTGATAGACGGGCAGCATAGAGAGTAATACCAGGGCGGTGGCGACAGCGTGATAGTTGGCATATGGTCACGTATTACCGGTGAAATCTGGCCTCGTGCCAAGTTACGTCTGTCAAGGTTTCTTTTTCGACTGTTTATGTATATGCTTGAAGAGTGGCAACGTATAACCCACTGGCAACATCGCTCAAGTAGAATTAGGTAACAGAAATTCAGTGATGTTAGTTGCAATTTAATAGATGTCAAAATGATTTGTTGTCATCACGTTTAATATACAATCACATTAAAAGAATGGAAAGGGACAGCTGGACAACAGTACTAATGGTACAGGCTGCAGTATACAATTTTCAAGCAAATCTGGGAGAGGAAATGGTGTTTCTATTATTATCAAATGTGATCTCAAGTCTTTTGGTTCATGAAGATAATATTCCATATCTGTATGCGATAGCTGTATCTAAGAGAGCAGAGATCATCCTCTATGCAAATTTAGTTGCCAACATTGTAAGAAAAGTCCACAGTCTAGTTTAGAAGTACATCAAAGACTTGTTATTCCTTGTTAGAAGGTGGGTCAGGTCGTTTGAAAGGTACGTATCGAGAAGAAAATATTCACAAATGATGATCGGGCCAACTCGTTTACAGTATTTAGGTGAAGGGAGATAACCAAGATGCCATATTGCCTATCAAGTGTATGCTCGCAAAATAAAATAGTTACCTCCCCTCTTTCGAGCACCTCGAAAGGCGGGCAATCGAATTCCCTACAAAACAAAGGTTTTGGCTTGATTTCTTCTTGGGGTGGCGCACGACTAAGCGGACCTCGCATGCTTCCTATGTATCCCTGAACCATGTTGCTGAGGTATGTCTCAATACTAGTTGCCACATGAGGGGGTAAGACGTTTGGGGCCTCACCCACGAGCCCAGGGGATCCACTCACAGCGCCCAAAGATCCATTCGTTGGTGAACCCGCAATTCCCGGGGGCACTTCCGCACCCTCTGGAGGTATACCCGTACCTCCCGGGGGTACACGGCCGGCTCCTAAAGAGCTGCCCATGACTATCGGCATCGCTACCATCATCCCGTCCAATCTGATGGGCCGCCCGTTGGCATCAAACATGGAGGGGAATCCGGACAGAGGGTTGTTTGATGGTGGTTGCGAGCCAGTGCTGTTATCTGAAGTACCTTGACTTTTGTTGGTCATGGAGGAATTATCTCTTCCCATCGCGACTGAACCATTTTCTTGTTGTTGTTCTATTGGCACTAATCCACCTGCGTTACCAGGGACTACTTTTAAAGGTCGGAGGAGGTATGGTAGCACAACCATCTGCCGGCGACGGCCATAATACGGTGTACCAATGCCACCACCTCTGGCAACTCCTCCGTAAGGATTTCTTGATGCACCCTGGTAAGGAGTGCCCACCCCAGGGGACAAGACTTCAGGGCTCATCAGAGTGCTCTGTCCCTCCGAGGTGCCATTACTATCTTGTCCTCTAAACATGGGCGATATCATCGAGAACATGTCTTGCATCTGTTCAAACGGTGACGGCATTCCGCCACCAGGCAAGAGACCGCCTCCTGTATCATTTCCAGCCTGAGTCGAGTTGCTACGCGGTCCCATTCCGAACATGTTGCCGAAATTTCCGAACATGCCGGCTGCACCGGAGCTGCTATCGTTTGAAGAGGGCATGCCGGGCATCCCCTGAAACACTCCACTAAGCGACTCCGAGATCTTAGCGAACACTGAACTCATGAATTCCGGACTCATGGGGTCCGTCCGTGCACCTTGCCCTGATCCATCACCGGATGTCCCGTTACCAGGTTGCTCCACGGCTTGCTGGCAGACAGTCAGACCGACACACAGACATACGGCAACCCAACCGACACTCCTCATTTCCTGCGAGACAGAAAACATGCATTGACTGACTGATTGATTGATGGAATTTGTCCTTAATTAATCACACCACTTTGCTGACCAAACCGCTTTCTTCAAAACTGATTGAATCATTCATTTTCGAAAAGCGGATAAGTGGGAGGGGTACTTCCGAAAACCAGGAAGTACAGAGCTTTGTTATTTGATTTATTTTCGTATTTATTTATAAAAATTCAATATTTTTTTTATAATATATTCCATGATTCATTCATGTGTCGTGAATGAGGTTTGTAGATCTCGCACACCAGGTATATTCAGGCTGAGTGAGACCACCGCCCCGCCATTAATGCCAGATAAACTCTATAGCGCAGACCCGTAACCAATCCAATTAAGATCTGGTTTCTCATTAAACTCCACAACGCGGCCTACGCTCACTGTGTATTACTACCACAACTGTCATGTTTCAAAAAGATATACTGAACAACTGTAAGGTCGTAGAAGATAGTGTAATATTCTAGATTACAGTGTAAAACACCAATTAAATAAATAAAATAAATAATCAGGAACCGGAAAACTTCTGTGTGCATGTCATGCTTTCTCCCTCTTCTGCTCTAACCAAAGTTCACTCACTTTAGGGGAATGTTGTTAAGGTATTTTTTAAACACGAGATAGCGCGAGGTTTCGGGGGACTACAATTCAAGTGAACATTTGAGAAATGTCAGATGAATGCTGAGTACAAAATCCCTCGACGTTATAGACGATTAAACAACAACACAATAAAAAGAACACAAAAGTACTCTGACAAACGTTTTCAGTGTACTTGATCAACATTATAAAGTGATCTTATTATCAGTTGTGGGATGAACATGTTTAAGTATTAAACATGTTACAATTAAACATTAAGCACGTTTATTATCGGTTGCAAAGAGGTGTTTAAATTTTAAACACTTGTTTTTTTTCTGTACTCTGAATGTAACAACAGTTTGCACAACATACACAGCACAGCGATAAGCTTTTAGCTATCTGACAAAACAAACACAACAAAACAAGTATGAACAGTTTAACTGTTTTCACTGTTGTAAATTTTGTTTAGGCAATATTGTAATAATAAAGTAGTAAGAGACTGTCAAACGACAAAAACGTTTCTCTAGCTGGCGTTAGCATCCAACTTTCAAACCTGCATATAATACATTTAAGTGAACAAACAAGGATAAAATAACTCACCTGACAAATCTGAATGTGCATGCAATGACAGGAAAGTTGGACTCGATCACTGCAACCGGTAATGTTAGGCAAATATCATAGCGGAGCGCAGCAGAGAGAGAAAGTACGTCACGTGACACTGCACGTCTGAGATGTTGGCCTACATACATAACCGGCGTGCCTGATACATTTTTTCATAAATCTGTCATAAAATGATTTAAATAACTGCCAAGCTATCCACTGATTGGATAAAGGACTCATCTTGTTATGAAACATACAAGTCACGGGACATACATTTACCATGAGTATTGTAGTCGCATATATAACAATGTATGGAGACCTGCCATAATGTTTAATCATAGACCTAATTCCCTCACGTAGCAGGTTTTTTGTACGTTTTTTCGCTGTTCTCACATGACTTTCCACCAGAGACCGGTTTTATGAATTTCTGCAACTTTTTCTTCAATGTACGTTTATTTGTTGACCTATATACGCCTAAACACATGTCACGTTACCTCCAAAACAATGTCAGTCACAGTTTCTACCTGTTGTCTGCGAACTGAGAGCTTTGAATGAAACATACAGTTTAAAAGCTTTAAACATCAAAGTGGGACCGCTCATTTCATCTGTCGCTCCTTCAAAGCCCAGAAATGCATCTTTGTAGTATCCTAGTGGCTAGTACCCTGTCACTAATTGACAGTATTAATTGTTTAGGTAATGGAAGTTTTGGTGTACACTGTATAATCTTAACAATGAAGGCAACGTCCACAAAACCCCACAAGGCTTCCTACAGACAAATTTAGTACACAGATCTATCGGCCGATTTAAAGGAATTTTTCTCGTTTTTTTATCGTAAAGCATTACGGTATGAGCCAGTACATGCATCATACGTACTACGAGTTGTTTTTGTGACCTTTGGCATGATACGATGACCTAAGTCATCCGAGAAAGAACAGGCATTAACGACCATTTAGGTGGTTAGCACGCCAGCGCATCGCCATGACATAGGAGCCTCTCGCCTATGCGGTCGCTCTGAGTTCTTGTCCAGCTCATGCTGGCTTGCTCTTCGGCCGTGCGTGGGAAAATCTGACAACGACCTGTGGATGGTCGTGTGTTTCCCACGGGTTCTGCCGGGTTTCTTCCTACCATAATGCTGATCGCCGTCGTACAAGAGAAATATTCTTGTGTACGGCCTAAAACACCAGTTAAATAAATGAATACATAAATAAATTTAAAAAATAAATCAATAAATCACTACCGATCAATGGGAGACTTTGACTGACTAAATAAGGATAATGTTAATTATAGTTTTCGTGGTAAACAAACACGAATGACGGCCTGCACAATAACTTACATATATACTTTTTATTCGGGTGTCTTCATCTACATTTAAAACACTCTTATATTCGTTGAGATAATTAAATTAGGGTAGGCTGCATGTTAATAAAGGCACAATTGATTAATTAAACGTTTTTATATTATATGCTTATGATTACTGTGGGGCTTTCAGGAGTTAATTCCATCGATTAACTTCAATTAGATAAGGCGTCAGGTCGTCGCTCCCATTAAACTCGCAAAAACTTCTCTGATGGCTTTATTGTCATGCATTCAGATTGCTAAGTTGCCAATCTAACATTTAATTTTGCGGGAAAACTATTATCATTCGTAATACCTTCGTAAATATTTATGAAAACTTGCGTTTAATTATCAAATGTGGTTCCTTTTGTGAAACTATAATGGTTTTATTATGTCCCAAGGACCATGAGATTCAATTTTTGTATCCGTTTCCAACTTTGTGGGTATTTTTGTCAACACGGTTTCCTATGATGTAGTTAACCAGACGTGCTGCTCGTATTCCCCTTCTCCTACATACAGTATAAATTTTAACCGCCTGCGTGTATGAATAAATTTCGTGAATCATTTTAATAAATTAAAGTTTAGCATGCTAGCGGAGCACTCGGAGTTTGCCCGGTTTCCTCCCACCATAATGCTGGTCGCCGTCGTATAAAGGAAATATTCTTGAGTATGGCGTAAAACCGCAAAAGAAATAATTAAGTAAGATTTAGAACATTATTCATTGTAAACTTGAAAAGCACGAGCGAAAGCTGCCTAGTTATTCAGTACGCAAGTACGCAAAACATTATTGTTAATTGCAATGAGTTTTTGTCGTCTTTAAACCTACTATTTTATTAGAAGTAAGAATGTCTTTGACTCGTGAGATATTACAAACACTTATTTTCAGCTTTCTATATTTCCATCACATTAATTATAATCCGTAAAAGTTTCAGGTTAGAAACTGAAAGGGGCCTCCGTTGCCGAGGGTGTTAGAACTCTAGCGCGGCGCAATTGCACACCAGTGCGGTCGATGTGAGTTTAAGTCCAGCTCATGCTGGCTTCCTCTCCGGCCGTAAGAGGGAAGAAGGTCTGACAGTTACCTGTGGATGGTCGTGAGTTTCTCCCGGGCTCTGCCCGGTTTCCTCCCATCATTATGTTGGTCGCCGTCTTATATGAGAAGTATTCTTGCTTACGGCGTAAAGCATCAGTCAAATGAACCAATAAATAAATAAATAATGAAATAAATAGGAACTTGATTTGAAAGACGTAATATTATCTATTAATGGCTATAGCACTATCAGGAATTTTTTTTTGGTTTTGTTCTGTTTTTTTTGGGTGGGGGTATTTGTTGTTTTTTGATCACTCCATGATGATGTGTTTCAGGTTGGAGCAATATATTCAGTTACATTTTATGACAGCCGACGGCTCTCTCATGAATTACTCGCCAGCCTGGCTGGTTAATGCGCTTAAAGTTCTGACTATTGAGCTCATAGGCTCGAATCTTGCTATCACTAGGGCAAAATGCTTGTCATGTACCTGGCAAAAGTGGGTGGTTTACTCTGAGCACTCGTTTTTTTCACTCATAAACAAGAACGCCGTATATTTATTTATACTGATCGATGTTTTGTGCTGTATTCAAGAACATTTCTTTCATACGACGTCGGCCAGCATTACGGTGGAAGGAAGCCGGGCAGAGCCCGTGGGAAACAAACGACCATCCCCACGTTGCCAACAGACCGTTCCACCTACGGCCGGTGAAGAAGCCAGCATGAGCTGGACTTGAACCCCCACATGTACATGTAAATGAAATAAATCCAGTCTTCTATTTATACATGAAAATGATGCATTGCATTTATGTGAAGCTTAAGAGTATCACTGAACTTACTCACACCTGGGATTAAGATGCGTGCACCTAAATGCCAGCTCAAATACTGCGGCTGTTTATGTGTTTTTGTTACCTGTGTTCACATTCCAGGCGACATATTATTACTAAAATTCCGCAAAAGACTACAACCATGCAAATTTTACTATGTCATATACCGTCGATCCTAATTTTGCTACTATTTATGCATTTACATGAACAGTTCGCTACCACTGATGCATTTACATGAACAGTTCGCTACCACTGATGCATTTGCATGAACAGTTAGAATAAAACCCTGACTGAGGTAAACTGACAAGAGGCTGGATTTCACCGGCTAGGCGCGACCATTTTGCCACCTGTCACACTTTCGTCGCTACTCTGATCTTACTCTCTATGCTGTACGTCTGCAGTTATATTATGTGGCTTCATGTTAAAGGATACAGGTAATAGGAGTTGTAGTTATTGTGGAAACAAAACGGGCTGGGGACATGAAATTTAAAACTTTATTACCAAATACTCAATGTGCATGTGATCTTGTAATGCCATTGCTATGGCTGTGTCTTTATTCTGGTATAAAATTTACTACGTGTTCACAATTTAAGCTCTATTGTGGTTCAAAACATGTAATGATGAAAATGTCGCTCTATTCACAAGTGAATCTGTATAAACATGGCACGTATTTCATGTCATTTATTTTATTAAATACTTGTCTATTATCTCTAGACGACGCTTCCATTCATAGCCAGTGGAATTTTTTTATCTCCCAGCTTTTGCGTTACGGGAATGAATTAATATTGACGACATCTAGAGTGTCATCGTGCCAATATGTCGCTATAGGCCTATACACGGTCCCCAGAAACAACTAACCGAGCCCTGTGGAAACATGCGTGTATGTGGCAACTTTACACGTCTCGGGTATTAACATCTGCTCTTTTATCTCCAAGACTACACATGTTTTACCTTGAACACTACATCCGCACCATCCATAGCTGTGATGAAGTGATCAATCAAATGGTAGAATACGAGTAAACAATAAGCGATGTTTTGACTTCATTTAATGTTGTTTTTTTTTTTTTTTGCTGTACTCTGTTTAGAGTTTGGAGCATGGAGTTCTATTTCTCGCATCATGCAGAAGACATCAATTATATTTACTTATGATTTTTCTGTAAACGAAAAGACGAGGTAAGCTTTTATAACGTGAATGTGATTATATGGTAGTCCGTCAGTGAGTAGAGCTACATCAAGGAACTTTCACTCACATGTCTACCTGACAGCTATAAATACCTCTTTCTAGTTTGATGGATTTACCGTCTGACATAGAACATTGGTCGATTGTTCTAAACACATGTCACACGACCTGATCAGTTTATATAAGCTCACCTCGTGAATAGACCCTTTATCTCCGCACCTACACGTATATATATAAACATATAGAACCTAGTCAAAAGATAATTTCATTATATAAGCCCGTTTGCTCAAAATATGACAGAGACTTGAAATTACGCCAGTAAATCTTCATTTCATTTTTTGTGCTCACGGTGATTTAAAAATAGTCAGGAGGGCAGTGAAGACAATGACAAGTGATGTCAACCGATAAAAAGAGGTCACGAGGTCGCGATGCGTGTATTTCAGTCTAGCTGCGTGTATCCATGTGCAGTCTCCAAAGAGAGGCCAGTCAGTACTGGTAACCATTATATGGCCTTGTATAACCCAGTTGTCTTCCAGCTTTATACATTTCATCCAGGTAAGAGACTGGGATATATCTGTTGCCATCTGAACTATTTTTAGCGTGATAAAATAAAAGCAGCAGTGTTTCACTTATAATGCTACGAGTAAAGTGTTAAAGAGTGATGTTGCTTATATTGGTGGTGGGTCCTCCGTGGCTCAGTTGGTTAGCGCGCTAGCGCGTAATAATCCAGAAGTCTCCCACCAATACGGTCGCTGTGAGTTCAAGTCTAGCTCATGCTGGCTTCCTCTCCCGGCATACGTGGGAGGGTCTGTAGCAACCTGCGGATTGTCGTGGGTTTCCCCCGGGCCTTGCCCGGTTTCCACCCACCGTATTTCTGGCCGCCGTCGTATTAGTGAAATATTCTTGAGTACGGCGTAAAACACCAACCAAATAAATAAATAAATATATTGATGGTTTAGTGTTCCGAAAACGATAGGAGCTTTTACAGCTCGCTAAACGCATCAATTCGAAAAGGCAGTCACAATTATATTTATTGTTCAATTCACTCTGAGGCCCCTCACAATACTATTTTATTTGTTATAGGTGTGTTGCTGACCATTGACATTTCAGATCCATAAATAACTTAACTGGCAGCATTGTGGAAAGATTTATTTATTATTTATTTATTTGATTGGTGTTTTACGCCGCACTCAGGAATATTTCACTGGACGGCGACCAGCATTACGGTGGGAGGAAACCGTGCAGAGTCCGGGGGAAACCCACGACCATCCGTTTGTGGAAAAAAGTAAAGAGAAAAAAATGTGAAATTTTAAAGGAAAATAAACTCAAGTTTAAGTAACCATTCACATACTTATAAATGGATATGAATGATTATGGCTTAACGCCTACACCTCGGCATTATTTCAGCCTGTTAAAAAAACTGCAAATCATATCACCATATAGTAGATGTTATTCTTAAGATTTGTTCTCTGTGTGCTAAATAAGAGTCAAACGTCTAAGTTGCACATATAGCATGGGCCCTGCGAACAATCTCGATAGCAGGCCTTCTTAATCATGCACACCCTTTTGTATTCTTTTGTAATCATTTGTATAAATGAACACAGTGTATATATGTACCTTATGTATAATTTACCTACACTCAAACATAAGATATTAATATCATTATAAAACTATTCTCTACTAAATACTGTTCAAATTTTTAACTGTACTATGGCCCTTAGCAAGAACTTTCCTGGCATGGACTCACCCTGCCACAAGAAGACACAATATACACACACATCTAATGACTCCTCGTCGCCGTATGACTAAAAATTGTTAGGTACAACGTTAAACTCCAAGCATTCATTGATATATTACCTGGCTGAGCAAGATTTATGGAACCTACCTGAGAAATCAGTTGCTTGCCTGTAATAAATGTGTGAACTCACATTAAAAAAGAAAACAAATGAAAGTGTTTCTTGCCACTTTGAATGTTCTCTCGTATGATGTAGTCGCTTTCTTGTATTATTTTGGACAACAATCAAACCGTTCAACGTTCCCTTTGCATTGTTCAATTAATTTATTAATTTATTTATTGATTTATTGATTTATTCGATTGGTGTTTTACGCCGTATGTTTGACTTATACGACGGCGGTCAACATTATGGTAGGAGACTTTCGGTCTGTTATGTAGCTCGCTTACCACGCAGGTGTTTAAGGACAGTCAAAAGCAATCAGATGGCGATGACCTGTTCTAAAGTCTAACATGTTTAGGAAAACATTCTTATGTCATTCGGCAATGCAGGAAAATGTCACCGTAATTAATATGTGTAGATTCATTTACTCCTCACTGTATATTTATATGTTTATTTAGTATAAAAGACTACAGCACGGGGGGTAAAATCAGAACATCGACAACGGTGTGATTGTTTGCAAGTGGTCATGGGTATCTGGGGCCGTTTCGGTGGCTTAATGGTTAAAGCGTCCCCCACGAAGTCGGGAGACCAGGAATCAAACCCGGGTAGGCTCATGCCAAAGATTTTAAAAATGATGATTGTGACTGCCTCGCTTGTGGGAAAGGTTAGAGCAAGGAAACATGACTGGTTTTCAGTGTAATGTGACAAGAAGACACAATACCCCAAGAATACATACATTCATACGTAACACGTAACCGGCTAAATACGGTCTCTTGTCAGTTTTTCTCAGTCACGATTTTATTTTAGTTGTTAAGAAAATGCTTAAATACTAGCAACTTATACACCTCTAACACCATAACTTATGTAGAATTGGTAAAAAAAAAATGCGATAATAATAATTGCTATTTATTAGACATCACTGCTGTAGAGTTAAACAAAATGTTGTTGCATCTAACAAACAATAACAAACTATGCACGCGAAAAGTGTTTAGGATTATCATGAATTAAGTGAAATTCCCTGTCTATCAAAAGAGCCTGAGAATTTAATCGCTCAGTATAACCTATACAGAATAGTACAGGAAAATGTAGGAGACATATAAATAACAATTAACATTATTGCATTTTTTTTACCCTGCTTAAGTCATGGTGCTAGGAGCGTACGAGCTGCTACTATTTTCTTCGAACACTGAAAATAAAACTGTGACTGGGATAAACTGCCAAGTGGGTCAGCAGCAAGTACCATTTCTAAAGTGTTTACTATGAACATCCCCGGGTTTGATCCCAGGTCTCCCGACTTCAAGGTGGACGCTTTAATCATTAGGTCACCGAAGCGGTCCCAGTTAGATGTGACCACTTGCAACAATCACAATGTCGTTGTTGCTCTGGTTCTACTTTCTGTGCTGTAGTCTGCTATACTTATTTGTCGTGGAAAGGTCTTCCAGCAACCTGCTCATGGCCGTGGGTTTTCCCAGGCTCTGTCCAGTTTCCTTCCACCATAGTGCTTGCCGATGTCGTATAAGAGAAATAATCTTGAGTACGGGATAAAACACAGAAAGAAATGTTAGCAAAAGCCCAACCTCTTTTGGCGGAAGTAATTAATACAGAGTATTTACTCATATTGAAACATATAATCTACAGCAAAATAGATCAGAGAACAGGACAATAGAGATTCTTAAAACATTCAGAAGGCTGAAATTATCTGGTTATTGTTTTTATTGTTTAAGTACTTACGGGTGCTTATGGACACCTTTCATTGTTAAAAGTAATATTCTATACTAGCTCAAGTCTTGGATCCCGTATCTACATAAATCCGAGTTTTACATCAGGGCTGTGAGCTATTGCTGGGTAATCAGTCCGCGCTCAGAGGCGATGCATCCTTCTCTAACCTTCATTGACGACATCATTGACGTCGCCTGGGTCGTCGCCTTCTTTGCACGGGTCGTCGTCTTCTCTGTCCTTCGTCGCCACCGTCGTTGCCCGGCCTCGGTCGCCTTCTCCTCTGGCCTTCATCGCCGCCATCATTACTAGGTCTCTGGCGGACTCGCTTCCTGAGACCGCCTTCCACATCCACCACGGACTGCAGCCCTCCTCTTCCATTCGGCCTTAACTCCACTTCCTTTTCGTAATCCGGCGGCCTCGGTCCGGTACGTGCCGGCTGAGGGCCCTTTGCATCCACTTCTACAATCTCATTGAGTAATGCCGCCTGTATGGCACCCTGTGCACCACCCCCTCCACCGCCACCACCACCACCACCTATTCCGAGCAAAGTCCCTAAAACGTCCAGAACACTGGATCCTCCACCTTTGCCACCACCTGATCCACCACCGCCACTACCAGAACCAGCCGTTCTTCCAGAACCACCCTTGCCCCCTGTGGAAGCCGTTCCTCCAGAACCACCCGTTCCACCTGAGGCAGCCGTTCCATTCGCCGAGGTAGTTGCAGCCGTTGTGGTTGTCGCTGCTGCTGGGACAGCAATCGGCCCGAGGGTTACACCATCAGGTAACTCCAATTCGAGAAGGTCGGGATTCAGACCTGTGCCTGCCGCATTGGCTATCTGGCTTATCCCGGGAGGTATCCAGCACACCGTAAGCGTCATAAACACCAACAACCTGGATGTCCCCATGTCCCTGTTTGATAATAAAACAACACCAGTAAAGTGAATCTATGCCTACTTCACAAGCAACCAGACCATTAACACACCACCCCAGATATTCGCTGAAAATCAGTAAATTTCCCAGGAATGTGCCCGGTATTCAAACCTTGTCTACTTAATTCTTGCTCCTAGTGCGTGGCGTATATTGAGTATACAAGGGAAAAAACGATAACCTCTTAAATACACAATTATTCAAAACGTTTTAAACTTAGGGTTTTGATATTTGAAGCACTATATAGACATCTTAATTCCATGAAAACGCCTGACTTGTTTTTTTTGTGAATGCGATTGTGTGTTAATTGTGATGACAGCAGTTTGAGTAATTCTAGACCAGTGACGTCTGATGATTTGCCATTAACATCGCTGCATTTTTGTACTTAATTCTGGTTAAGTTAGGGAGCGTGTAAATTTGCAACCATTTATGCTTTTACATACAGAATGAAACTCTAACTGAGGTAAATTGACAAGAGGCCAGATTTCACCGAATTACTTGTGACTATCACACTGTCGTAGCTGCTCTTGTTATGTACGTCTTTAACTATATCATATTTAGGTGAAATAGTATAAAAGACAGACACAGGAACGCCGCATTCCAGCCGCTTAATACCACTGTGTTGCACTTTACATTTCGAGCGCGCACTTTTAAATGTGTTACTGTTTAAATACTCATTTGCCAAAAGTGCCAAAATATTATCCATTTTATAAAGTGCTTGAAATATCCAAGGTTTGTGTTAAAACATTTTGAATAATTACCTATCTAAGAGTGTTAGCGTATTTTTTTCTTCTCTGTGCCTGGAGCACTACAGGAAATGCTGATCTCGAAATAATGTAGCCAAAGCAATTAAAAAATGAATCTAGACATGAAAACAGACATTCGCATACTAGCTGTCATCCTGAACGGACCTCCCGGGTCAGTAATCGCTGGATTTTACAGAAACCACACACTCTCCAGATGGTAGATCTTATCTGGACATGTATTTATACAAAGGCCAAAGCGGTTTTCGCTGACATTACGAGGGACAATTTGAATTTTTGACATTTTGACAAGGTCCTGCGATTACTGACGCGGAACGTCCTTATTGGTTGACGGCTGGTATACGAATGTCTGTTTCAACGAATAGATTGTTGCCTCTGACGTTAACACAGCGGTGACCAGTTTTATTAAACACCGAAACAATTAGTGATGAAATTCTATCCAATAAATCCTTGTGAAGAATCGTAGCAAAGAGAGTGGAGAAATCCCAAGCAACTTATACGGTATGTGTATTAGAGTGTCTAGATCTTCAGTGAGACGTTTAGACTTTTTAAGTAACCACATACAGTTTACGCCTGAATTGTTTTTCAACTTCACAACAGTACTTCTTCCAAAATGACTGTACTTCTTGTAATGCTGTCGTTAACACAGTTGATGCAAGTTTAGTTGTGCAGTTAACACTGTGTCCACCAAGCGCGATTCAGACATACCGCGCTACCCAGTACAGCAACAGTTTCTTCTCGTGTTTCTCATTGAAATGCATGTCTGTAATTCTAAACATATCCTGCTTGAGCGTGTAACAAGTTCATTAAACAAAACAGATTAGGTTAATGCGACGTTATTTATAGAGTGAGCTACATGTCACAGCTACGATCGTCTCAAAGCGATTCTCTTGTAGGTGGGTTGAACTAGTCAGTGCCCTTTGTAGCTTTAAACCCTGGAGCTGACTTCGATGTCGAACTTATCTCTACTCGAGTAGTTTCTGTATCAGTGTTTTGTTAACTGAAATACAATCCGGTCTCCTAAATGGTTCTGAATTAATGAGGAATTTTTTGATTCGTTCTAACAGCCGTCTGTCTGGAGGATTGAATTTCAAGCCAAGTTATAATCACTAAAAATGATAGTACACGACAAAATTAGATCTGGGATATTCTTGACAGATATACATTCTCGTATCAAACAATGAGTAACACTGCTGAATTTTTCTCGTGATAATCATACAGATGTATTATTCCACATACATGTATTTGACTAACATTAATATGTTCGTGCACAAGCACTTTTCCGCCGAGTGCAGAATGTCTGATCGATTTTCCGATTGATTTTATTGGTTTTCATCGTCGTATTGAAGATTTCCTTATTGATAATAAAATGGTTAGGTTTTTGAGTAGCAGTAACTGAAGGGCTAGGTGTAAAACACTGCCTATTGCCAGGTACCTGACGAGCTTCCGTGTAAAAAGCAGCATCTCAAGTAACGAGAACTCGATTCGAACAAGGGTGTGACAGACGCAGTGAGACTTGCAATGTAAAGCAATGTAAATGTTGTTCAGAAAAAGGCTTAAAAATACTTTGGTCTGGATCTGATCTAAGATATGGTTCATATATCGTTTGCCTTATATACAATAGGAACGCTGTTTACAGGATAAAAACGGGCCCTTTGATGTCATTCATACGTTACAACAACAACAACAGGTTTAAGCATACCGGTATTAATAATCAACCATGACAACACACGAAAGAGTTATGCCGATGTCATGCTCACCTGCCTTAGACACGGTCATGTTCCATCTGCGCGAGATGGCACGTGATTCTTCAAATTGGCTCACTACCTCAACCTCACAGCTATCAATATATTCTGATTTGAAGATATGGGTATAAATAATTAGGCTGTCTTTTGGAACTAAAACCACCTTGTAACAAACAAATTAAAATCCTGCTCTCTTTTCCTTAGATAAACAACACCAGCATGTAAAGTGCCAATAACATATTTTCAAAATCACTAAAAATTTCTAGTTGAAAAAATTAAATTTAAAATGAGATAAATCACCAGGGAATTTTTACCAGATATCAGAATCATTGAGTTCAACGAGAAATCAGCACTCTCAATGCCTCTGCAAAGAATATGGCTCTGACGTGAATGATGTTACCCATTATGTTACTTACCAGCGTCTTCTCTCTCCACGGAGAACTGGTGGGCCTGTATCTCAGTGTAATTTTCAGTTCGCCTCAGATGGCGTCCAGTGTCAGTCGTCAAACGGATTCACACTGAGACTGATCAGCATAGGTGGTGCTTCAGTTTGACACTAATGACCCCTGTCGCTGATTCCCGAGTTACACTGCTGAAGGACATGGGCTTAAATGTAGACACCCTTTCCAACTAGCAGCTTAAACCATTCGGGAAGCAATCTATTTGTTGAAGAAGGAACAACTTGTGCAGTAAGCTGGAGGTGGTTAGTTTAAACTGTGACATTTTTTATGAAAGTTTTCCATATAAATTCCGCTACTATATTGAAGTATACATCACGGATGCAGCACGATGGTGCGATAATTGGAAACCGGTGAAACACAGTCGGTGAATTTATCTCATTTACGGTTTTATTCCAACCATTAATGTAAATATTCAAATAGCAGCAAATACAGACCCCATTGCACCATGGCTTAAGCAGAATTAGGTAAAATCAAATGCAGTGATTGCAATTGCAATTAATAAGACGTCACTGGTTTAGATTTACCGAAATCACAATTAACACAGAATAACTGTAAAAGAATGCAAAGGAACCAGACTTCGTAGATGCTTGTCCACCAGGAACCAGACCTCGTGGATGGTTGTCCACCAGCAACCAGACCTTGTGGGTGCTTGTCCACCAGCAACCAGACCTTGTGGGTGCTTGTCCACCAGGAACAAGACCTTGTGGGTGCTTGTCCACCAGTAACCAGACCTCGTGGATGCTTGTCCACCAGCAACCAGACCTCGTGGATGCTTGTCCACCAGCAACCAAATCCTCGCGGATGCTTGTCCACCATTAACCAGACACCGTAGATGCTTGTTCACAAGCGTCTTAAGACTTAAGTCAAAAATTCAGGGACTACTACAATTAAAATGTTTTCCTCTTTGAAGTTTAAAATTTGTACACTGATCCTTTACTATAGGGCGATGTATCGACCACAATTTCCGATCTTTTTCTGTTCTCAGTCTGGCTTTTTAATCACTTCCAATTTATGACTTGGGGCTTAAGATGCTTGATAAGTGTCCAGCAGAGTCCTGGTTTACCGTGTTTCATCGGAATTCTCTGGTAACGCTGCTCTGGTTTTACTCTCTATGCAGTAAGTCTTCAGTGATGCATATATTAAATGATACAGGTGCTATGACAAGAGAATTTGCTTTGTCTTAGACTGCACGTATATTTGTTGTATTTGCAATACACACGATCTGCCAATCAAAGAACGCTTCACTCGGTTAGATGTCAACGATGTAATGTTATCAGCTCAGGTGGCAATCCTCACTAAACAATGAGCTTCACTGATTCCTCGATTAATATTAACGACATCTGTTCTCTACAACAAGGCTTTGAAGAACCGAAATACTTACTAAACGTACACAATGAGGTATCTGATGCACATAACCTATCACACGGTGTAAGCGATAGATGTGTGTGTATGCAGTAAGCAAATGATCACAAGTAACCAGCGAAATTTGGCCACTTGTCAATTCACCACGGTTATGGGTTTCTTCTGATTCTTCATGTAAATGCTTAATAAGTAGATATTTATACACCCTTCAGCACCACGGCCAAAATGAATTGGGTAAAATGCAGTGTTATTAATACCAAGTTCCCGTTGTCTAGAGATGCTGAAAATGTTCGTCACATGACGAAAATAGTATGATAACAATGTATTGAGAATACTCAAATTTTGACATAACCCTAACCAATAATAATGCAGCAAATTTACGTTGTTTTATTTAAGTATTTAAATGGTGTTTTACGCCGTACTGAAGAATATTTCATTTATAAGACGGAGATCTTGAGTAATTCAAGAGCAGGGACTTCTAAAGAATTGTGACTGATATCAGTGCATTATTTTTACTTAATTCTGTTAGGTGTGTACGTTGCAGCCATTTAAGCATATATCGTAGCAGATGGAATACAAATGTAACTCTGATAAATTGACAAGCGGCCGGATTTGAACTGTCTACGTTTCAGGCTTTCTACTGCAAAAACTGGTCTGTTATTCAGTTCCACATGAGTATATGCCAAATTCTCTTGTAAGTAATTACGGACATAGTGTTCAGAATCTCTGGCACTCTGCTTATCGTCTGAGTCTAATTTCGGTTAACCCGGGGTTAGGGTTGTACTCTTGTCGTTTTGAATTGTTTAACTTATATACTACATGTAGCATGGGACACGGTTTGCACACTGATCTAATTCATTCGCCCCAAACATTCCTTGTTCCTTCCCAACATCAGTGAAACAAATATATCCGTTGTGTCTGTTTTTCTGTGCATGATTCCGTCCTAATTTCATACTTTATTTACGTTTTTAGTTCTTTGGTGGTTTGTGTTAAATGTCGTTTTGTGAAATGGCCTTGCGATTATTGACCCGGAACGTCCATTTTGGTTGACGACATGATTCCTGTACTGTAGTTTTTTTGTCTGTAAATCATCTGTCGGACAGTTTGCTACTTTGCAGGTGGATGCTTTCTGTCGTACACTTTGGTTTCTTCTCCATATAGAACTGATTATCATGGTACAATTGAATTTTTTTCCAACCTTCAAATAAATAAATGAACAACTGTTCTGCTTATCTCCATGTGCCCTGAAAAGTTTAAATAGGTGTGCAAAAACCGAAATCAAGTTACGATCAGCAGCCACTGCTTTATTTTTTTCCACGGCGTATTCTGATCAAGGACATGGCTAACACTGATTATAACGGTTGCTATAGTGACATGCTCAAGTCTGTTGTGAATGTGCCAATCTGGGCGTTGTAACAGACAATTGCCCGTGCACAGCCCAATTAGGCTTATACCACAAATGCTGAAAATCGGCTTAGTATGTGACTATTCAAACCCTATGGGATGGTGAAGGTGAGGTCGGCCCCGATGTCAGGATGCCGGATGTTGATCTGGTGTCCTAGAAACGAAGCTTCACTTACTCAGCATAATTCATGTACAACAGGGTACAGACAGACTCCGTCGTCATCAATGCACACAACACTGAGACCGACTTTAAAACTAAGTAAGCAATACAGACAAACGGTAATGATCAATGATGGGTACACAGCCCTTATACCCCCAGGGTAAAAGAATACAGGCCCATTACAATCAGTAGCTAACAGGCAAGCTTTATAAGACTTCTAATCATCAGGCGTGATCCCTTTACATTGTTTGATCTGATTGTATGTTATATATGTAATGATAACATAGAATTTTGAGTAATTCTAGACAAGTCACGTCTAATGAATTGCACCTTTAAACCTATATTTTCCTGAAGCCATAATATGCAGAACAGTTTTGCTTGTTCACGTCTGTCCAACACAAGACGGTTAGAATATCATTTATGAAATTTCGTCAGCGGAATGCGGATGGTCAAGGGTTATGTTGCCATTGTTGTGTCTGTTTTGCAAGCGTTTCATGGGTACAACGATATCATCCAAAATATCTACTTGTCACTTAGACCGCAATTAGTTCAGTCACTATTTAGAAGAACAGTGGGAAGGATCCGGTATCTGCTCTATACGAATATTTTAAAACCACAAAATTACCAAACAGTATCCTTGCCTTGTAATGTATAACGGAGGACAAAGTAGACGGAAATCGCCCATTATTATAGCTGACTAAAGACGCCTTTCAAAGGCAAAACATTCAAAAAACCATCAGTTGAAGACGTTTGCAAACACTATTTTGAGAATATCTTTTGAATAAAATTGTATTTGATCTTTTTACTTCTATTCCCATAAATACGTTTTAAGGGTAATGTCAGGTCCATTAACGTCACAGTGATGTTTCAGTTCTGTTCAGTTTGTTTGTAAGGGCAGTTTTATTAATTTTATCCACACCGATAAGTTCATAATACATTTAAGACTTATGCTCACATAAAATACTCAGTTCTCTAGCGCAATGTCTGTGACATTGGTAAATTCTAATGTCATTAGGGTTAGCGATCTTCCGTACGTTTGACGCAGAAGGTCTGTCAGCAAACCTGCGGATGGTCGTGGGTTTCCCCTGGGCTTTGTCCGGTTTCCACGCTGTCGTATAAGTGAAATATTCTTAAGTACGGCGCAAAACACCAATTAATTAAATAAATAAATACTTTTGAAGAATACTGTTTACGTCGTGGTATTGACTTTATCGCAACTATATACCATCCTAGTTTTACTGTATTTGTGCGTATATATCAGATATTTATTAGTGTTGCATTGAATGAGATTCTTTTTCAGTTACTCTTTTTTGTTGTTGTTGACAGTGAAATACTTAACTGTAAAAACAAACTAAAATCGAGTTGCTACTTTAAAAGCGCTACAACAACAAAGGAATAAGATTCAATTCATTTTTACTTCAGTCCAGACTACACCGCCCATTACTAATTCATCCAGTGTTCACAGTTCTTATGCATGACCTATTAGCTTAAGATATTTTCGAAAGAGTTAAGAAACACTGCAAATAGGTCAAGACGTTCAACTTCTACCCCAAAATACGTCTGCTGAAAGAAAATTTGTTTCGCTGGCACAACACTTACTGCCATTCTTCAATTCTGAGTCTTGCTTGTTAAGAAATAATGGGAACTGCTGAATCTTACATAAAAACAATAGAATGGCATTTCTTTTCTGGGTAGCCGAGTCCAGATATTGTTCCATTTCTGTTTACTTCTCAAGTTTCAAGTTTGTTCTCCACTGTTCATAGCACACGAGTCATTCTTTTCCTTGATAGACCGGTTGATATTGTAGTGTCGAAACGGTTCGCGGAGAATAATTCCGGTTCTCTAGACCCATCCACCGGCCATGGCGCCTCCCCTGTTCATCCCGGTACCTGGTACCCACATCCCCTGACTAGGTAACCCGTAACTGAACGCGTTGAGCCCTGCATGTGTTCCTGCTCCTAGCTCCCGCTCTATTTCCGTTGGTTGCTGCGCCGTGTTCGCTACACCTGTTCCAGCAGCGTTCATTACCGGTTCGATATCTAATAATTGCTGGACAACGGGGTCCATTGCCATGCCCGCACCTCCACCGTAGTGCCCGCCAGGAACTCCACCAAAGGGATAGCCACCGCCGTTAACATGATAGGGATAACCACCACCACTGGGAGAATAATGGTATGCACCGGCGCTGGGAGGATAGTGGTAACCACCGGCGCTAGGAGGATAAGGGTAACCCCCACCGCTTGCTCCATGAAGAGGAGAGCCTCCGCCAAGAACAGAATGCGGGGCACCACCGCTTACGGCAGGATCGGTGGAACCAGCGCCCCCTCCTTGAGTTCTACTAATGCGTGCGCGTGTAGAACCAGGGCCCACACCTGCGCCAGGAGTACGACGGCCTGCACCTGTTCTTGAAGGACTTCGGCCTACACCTGTGGCTGATGCATCACGTCCTGTACCAGCGCTTGGCAGTCCCGAACCAACACCTGCCCCCGCTGAACCTGCGCCTGCTGTCGGACGACTGTATCGGGCATCTAGACCAGGAGGAGCCTGATTGTGATACCCTGTATGTGCTCCGACCCTGTCCGGATAATGTCGTGGAGGGCCGTAGCTCTGAACCGGCACATATATCACCTGGTAGCCAGGAGGAGGCATCGCCCCGCTGTATGGGCCCCAACCACCTGCTGTTCCATAGCCTGTCATGCCCATTCCGATCCCTGCGCCGCCTGCCGCCACTTCTGGCGTCTCTACTTCCACAGCTTCCGCCGCTGGCGCCGCTCTACCAGCTGCAGGGTTGTGAAGCACCATTGATAGGCTGGTTATGCACTGACAGGATAACAGGAATACGATACTCGGGCTGAAGACCACCATCTCTGTTGAATATAAGACATAAAAAAAACATTTTAAAGAAATGTATTATAAGGAATGTATAGCTATAAATGACAGCATTTTTTTTTACACATCTGGTCTATTTATTTATTTATTTAATTGGTGTTTTACTGTCTGTACTCAAAAATATTTCAATTATGCGACGATGGCCAGCATTGCGGTGGTAGGAAACCGGGCAGAGCCCGGGGGAACCCACGACGATCCACAGATTGCTGCATACCTTCCCACGTACGGCCGGAGAGGAAGCTAACATTAGTTAGTCACTGACCAATGGAAGCTGAACTCACAACGGCCGCATTGATGAGAGGCTCCTGGGGCATTGTGCCATGCTGGCGCGCTATCCAGCTCGGCCACCCGCATCTGGTCACATGGAAACTATACTAAACTGACTATACTGACGACAGGGGCCTCCGTAGCTCAGTTGGTTAGCGAGCTAGCGCAGCGTAATGACCCAGGAGTCTCTCACCAATGCAGTCGCTGTGAGTTCAAGTCGAGCTTCCTCTCCGGCCGTACGTGGGAAGATTTGCCAGCAACCTGCCGTGGGTTTCCCTGGTCGTGGGTTTCCCCCGGGCTGTGCCCGGTTTCCTCCCACCATAATGCTGGCCGCCGTGGTATAAGTGAAATATTCTTGAGTACGGCGTAAATCACCAATCAAATAAATAAATAAATAAATATACTGACGGCCGAAATGCGAATTTATTTTTATTTGATTGGTCTTTCACGCCTTTTTGAAGAATTTTTGCACTTTTTGTACGGTGGCTTGGTTTTTGGAAGGAGCTTTCACCAGATACCTGACAAACTCTCTGACTTCAAGAAAGAAATGAAATAACTAGCTACCCAATCTTATGGTCATTTTATATTTTCACCAAATAAGCTATGTGTATACGATGAGATACACAGGACGTCATTATCACATAAATAAGTGAAACGTCCAGTTAACTAGTTAAATAAGCAAACCAAATATGTCAAGATGGGAGCGGGCCGAGTGAGTAAGACGTTTTTGCTTCAATCGCCAGGACACACAACGTTGGGGTTCAGTTAATGTGGAAAATTTCCACAAGTCCCGAGGCGTCATGGAGCGGGAACAGGTTTCATTCCTCTACTGTTTGTTGAAATATACTTCTCTTCCATCAATATAATTTGCATGTTTGTATGGATTGAATAGTCTGTCAAAAGCCGGTGTTTTTATTGTGGGCACATCAGTTTTCTCTACACCTGATGCTCATCCCCAATGTACATTTTTTTAGTGTAACGTGAAATTAAAATCAAATAAATAAATAAATAAGTAAATAAATAAACCAGTCAGAATTCTCGACAATTGACTTATCGCACTACACTGAACATTGGACTTACCATCCCTCTTATTTCAAACCGAGGATCGTATTTGTTAAAAAGAAATCTGTATATTTTAGCATCACTAACATGACGTCAGAGTACATAGAACGAAATAATTTTAACATCACTAACATGACGTCAGAGTACATAGAACGAAATAATTCTAACATCACTAACATGACGTCAGAGTACATAGAACGAAATAACTCTAACATCACTAACATGACGTCAGAGTACATAGAACGAAATAATTCTAACATCACTAACATGACGCCAGAGTACATAGAACGAAAAAATTCTAACATCACTAACATGACGTCAGAGTATATAGAACGAAATAATTCTAACATCACTAACATGGCGTCAGAGTACATAGAACGAAATAATTCTAACATCACTAACATGACGACAGAGTACATAGAACGAAATAACTCTAACATCACTAACATGACGTCAGAGTACATAGAACGAAATAATTCTAACATCACTAACAGGACATCAGAGTACATAGAACGAAATAACTCTAACATCACTAACATGACGTCAGAGTATATAGAACGAAATAATTCTAACATCACTAACATGACGTCAGAGTACATAGAACGAAATAACTCTAACATCACTAACATGGCGTCAGAGTACATAGAACGAAATAATTCTAACATCACTAACATGACGTCAGAGTACATAGAACAAAATAATTCTAACATCACTAACATGACGTCAGAGTACATAGAACGAAATAATTCTAACATCACTAACATGACGTCCGAGTATATAGAATGAAATATATGATAGCTTTGTAATTTTATTTATTTATTTGATTGCTGCTTAACTCGATACTCAAGAGCTCATACTTATACGATGAGGTTCAGTTTACGGATGGAGGACATCAATGTCTGGCGTAAACCACCGACATTTGGCAAGATACTGGGGAACTCCCATATTTGACATACAAACACATGTACTCATCACATATCTTCAACGAACGTTAGACTGCTCAAACGACCACAAGAGCGCCATTTACCGCTTATTGTCATCAATTAGGCTTGACTAGAAGCGAGAGCGGGGCAATAAACGCTTTGTGGTTTTAAGTGTGAACAATATTTAGAGTGTATATATAATCGCTGCATTTTCAGGTTTCAACTTAATTGGCCAGTTAATATTTATTCTCAAAGCTGATATAAGAAAATAGAAAGATATTCCTCACTGCTATGTACTTATGATGTATTCATGTGCTCTGAAATGAGTGAGACAGTGAGCTGCAACTTCCTCTTGCGGTCTTAGGTGTGACCCGATCCAGGACTGACTCTGGATCTACTGCCTCCGAAGCGGACGCTCTACCAAATGAGCCATCGGGGCGGGTATATGCTCTGAAACCACTTTGTGATGAAGTGATTCTTTTCAGCCATTCAGTGCAAACCGGGGTTTGGTCATACCATAGACTTTAACATTGGAAAAATTGTTATGTACGACGTTAAACCCCAAGCATACATACATACATACATACATACATACATACATTCAGTGACCCAGTGATCAGTGGTGTACTTAATAATTTAGGATGACCAGTCTTACAGAAGATTAGCTACGACAGCAAATGTGTTTACAAACCCTTCCACCATAATTGTGTGTACATTTCTGTCCTGTTATTATTGAGCACGTTTTGTTTCAACGTATGATGATCTGTCACGGATAAGGAAAGATTGAAACTTCTATTTTTACTTATACCGAAACGACGTCACATACCTCATTTATTTATCTATCGCCTTAAAATGTTTCCCATGTCCGTCAGCGTGCTTGTCGCTATTCCGTGTTTTTGATACAACATTTGTTGTCACCCGGTCTACATATACTATGGACCAGTGCACTAACTATAGAATTTAAATCTAAACTTAGCTACTTTCATGACTGACGGCATCAACACCGTGATGAAGAGATCGCGTTTCTAAGTGAACTGAAGTGATTGAAATACTTGAACTAACTATTTGCACGATGTTAAATGTGTGTACACGATTTCCTGATTAGCTTGAAGTCGTGTCTGGTTGCATTCAACATTGTACGATCTGACTGAGAAAAATTCAAATATTCAAATTTTAATCAAATTCCTTACTGACCTATTTATTTATTTTATTTATTTGATTGGTGTTTTACGCCGTACTCAAGAATAAGTCAATTACATGACCATTCCACTTGCGGTTGGAGAGAAATCCAAAATCAGCTGAACTTGAACTCACAGCGACTGCATTGGTGGGAGTTTCCTTGGTCATTGCGCTCTTATTGATAAATGATTGATTGGCTCTTTATTGTTTCATTTTGTATAGCGTAATACTGTGATTTGTCTGTTTGTGGTGTAACGTAATGCTGTGATCTATCTGTTTGTGGTGTAACGTAATACTTTCTATCTGTTTGTGGTGTAAGGTAATCCTGTGACCTATCTGTTTGTGGTGTAACGTAATACTGTGATCTATCTGTTTGCGGTGTAACGTAATGCTGTGATCTATCTGTTTGTGGTGTAACGTAATGATGTGATCTATCTTTTTGTGGTGTAACGTAATACTTTCTATCTGTTTGTGGTGCAACGTAATACTGTGATCTATCTATCTGTGGTGTAACGTAATCCTGTGACCTATCTGTTTGTGGTGTATCGTAATCCTGTGACCTATCTGTTTGTGGTGTATCGTAATACTGTGATTTATCTTTTTGTGGTGTAACGCAATACTTTGATCTATCTATATGTGGTGTAACGTAATACTTTGATCTATCTATTTGTGGTGTATCGTAATACTTTGATCTATCTGTTTGTGGTGTAACGTAATCCTGTGATCTATCTATTTGTGGTGTAACGTAATGCTGTGATCTATCTGTTTGTGGTGTAACGTAATACTGTGATCTGTCTGTTTGTGGTGTAACGTAATACTGTGATCTATCTGTTTGTGGTGTAACATAATGATGTGATCTATCTGTTTGTGGTGTAACGTAATACTTTCTATCTGTTTGTGGTGTAACGTAATACTATGATCTATCTGTTTGTGGTGTAACGTAATGCTGTGATCTATCTATTTGTGGTGTAACGTAATACTTTCTATCTGTTTGTGGTGTAACGTAATACTGTGATCTATCTATTTGTGGTGTAACGTAATACTGTGATCTATTTGTTTGTGGTGTAACGTAATGGTGTGATCTATCTGTTTGTGGTGTAACGTAATACTTTGATCTATCTGTTTGTGGTGTAACATAATACTTTGATCTATCTGTTTGTGGTGTAACGTAATGCTGGGATTTATCTAGTTGTGGTGTAACGTAATCCTGTGATCTATCTATTTGTGGTGTAACGTAATGCTGTGATCTATCTGTTTGTGGTGTAACGTAATACTGTGATCTGTCTGTTTGTGGTGTAACGTAATACTGTGATCTATCTGTTTGTGGTGTAACATAATGATGTGATCTATCTATTTGTGGTGTAACGTAATACTTTCTATCTGTTTGTGGTGTAACGTAATACTATGATCTATCTGTTTGTGGTGTAACGTAATGCTGTGATCTATCTATTTGTGGTGTAACGTAATACTTTCTATCTGTTTGTGGTGTAACGTAATACTGTGATCTATCTATTTGTGGTGTAACGTAATACTGTGATCTATTTGTTTGTGGTGTAACGTAATGGTGTGATCTATCTGTTTGTGGTGTAACGTAATACTTTGATCTATCTGTTTGTGGTGTAACATAATACTTTGATCTATCTGTTTGTGGTGTAACGTAATGCTGGGATTTATCTAGTTGTGGTGTAACGTAATGCTGTGATCTATCTGTTTGTGGTGTAACGTAATACTGTGATCTATCTGTTTGTGGTGTAACGTAATGCTGTGATCTATCTGTTTGTGGTGTAACGTAATACTTTCTATCTGTTTGTGGTGTAACGTAATACTGTGATCTATCTGTTTGTGGTGTAACGTAATGCTGTGATCTATCTGTTTGTGGCGTAACGTAATGCTGTGATCTATCTGTTTGTGGTGTAACGTAATACTTTCTATCTGTTTGTGGTGTAACGTAATACTGTGATCTATCTATCTGTGGTGTAACGTAATCCTGTGACCTATCTGTTTGTGGTGTATCGTAATCCTGTGACCTATCTGTTTGTGGTGTATCGTAATACTGTGATTTATCTTTTTGTGGTGTAACGCAGTACTTTGATCTATCTATATGTGGTGTAACGTAATACTTTGATCTATCTATTTGTGGTGTATCGTAATACTTTGATCTATCTGTTTGTGGTGTAACGTAATCCTGTGATCTATTTATTTGTGGTGTAACGTAATGCTGTGATCTATCTGTTTGTGGTGTAACGTAATACTGTGATCTGTCTGTTTGTGGTGTAACGTAATACTGTGATCTATCTGTTTGTGGTGTAACGTAATACTGTGATCTGTCTGTTTGTGGTGTAACGTAATACTATGATCTATCTGTTTGTGGTGTAACGTAATGCTGTGATCTATCTATTTGTGGTGTAACGTAATACTGTGATCTGTCTGTTTGTGGTGTAACGTAATACTGTGATCTGTCTGTTTGTGGTGTAACGTAATACTATGATCTATCTGTTTGTGGTGTAACGTAATGCTGTGATCTATCTATTTGTGGTGTAACGTAATACTTTCTATCTGTTTGTGGTGTAACGTAATACTGTGATCTATCTATTTGTGGTGTAACGTAATACTGTGATCTATTTGTTTGTGGTGTAACGTAATGGTGTGATCTATCTGTTTGTGGTGTAACGTAATACTTTGATCTATCTGTTTGTGGTGTAACATAATACTGTGATCTATCTGTTTGTGGTGTAACGTAATACTGTGATCTATCTGTTTGTGGTGTAACGTAATGCTGTGATCTATCTGTTTGTGGTGTAACGTAATACTTTCTATCTGTTTGTGGTGTAACGTAATACTGTGATCTATCTGTTTGTGGTGTAACGTAATGCTGTGATCTATCTGTTTGTGGCGTAACGTAATGCTGTGATCTATCTGTTTGTGGTGTAACGTAATACTTTCTATCTGTTTGTGGTGTAACGTAATACTGTGATCTATCTATCTGTGGTGTAACGTAATCCTGTGACCTATCTGTTTGTGGTGTATCGTAATCCTGTGACCTATCTGTTTGTGGTGTATCGTAATACTGTGATTTATCTTTTTGTGGTGTAACGCAGTACTTTGATCTATCTATATGTGGTGTAACGTAATACTTTGATCTATCTATTTGTGGTGTATCGTAATACTTTGATCTATCTGTTTGTGGTGTAACGTAATCCTGTGATCTATTTATTTGTGGTGTAACGTAATGCTGTGATCTATCTGTTTGTGGTGTAACGTAATACTGTGATCTGTCTGTTTGTGGTGTAACGTAATACTGTGATCTATCTGTTTGTGGTGTAACGTAATACTGTGATCTGTCTGTTTGTGGTGTAACGTAATACTATGATCTATCTGTTTGTGGTGTAACGTAATGCTGTGATCTATCTATTTGTGGTGTAACGTAATACTGTGATCTGTCTGTTTGTGGTGTAACGTAATACTGTGATCTGTCTGTTTGTGGTGTAACGTAATACTATGATCTATCTGTTTGTGGTGTAACGTAATGCTGTGATCTATCTATTTGTGGTGTAACGTAATACTTTCTATCTGTTTGTGGTGTAACGTAATACTGTGATCTATCTATTTGTGGTGTAACGTAATACTGTGATCTATTTGTTTGTGGTGTAACGTAATGGTGTGATCTATCTGTTTGTGGTGTAACGTAATACTTTGATCTATCTGTTTGTGGTGTAACATAATACTTTGATCTATCTGTTTGTGGTGTAACGTAATGCTGGGATTTATCTAGTTGTGGTGTAACGTAATGCTGTGTTCTATCTATATGTGGTGTAACGTAATGGTGTGATCTGTCTATCTGTGGTGTAACGTAATGCTGTGATCTATCTGTTTGTGGTGTAACGTAATGCTGTGATCTATCTGTTTGTGGTGTAACGTAATGCTGTGGTCTGTCTATATGTGGTGTAACGTAATGCTGTGATCTATCTGTTTGTGGTGTAACGTAATGCTGTGGTCTGTCTATATGTGGTGTAACGTAATGCTGTGATCTATATCTTTGTGGTGTAACGTAATACTTTCTATCTATCTATCTGTGGTGTAACGTAATACTGTGATTTATCTTTTTGTGGTGTAACGTAATGCTGTGTTCTGTCTATATGTGGTGTAACGTAATACTTTGATCTATCTATTTGTGGTGTAACGTAATGCTGTGATCTATCTGTTTGTGGTGTAACGTAATGCTGTGTTCTATCTATATGTGGTGTAACGTAATGCTGTGATTTATCTTTTTGTGGTGTAACGTAATACTGAGATCTATCTCTTTGTGGTGTAACGAAGTCATTCTTTGAAAAGGATGCATTTGAATAGGGACCTACATAACCCGCCTGGATATGTAGGTATCCAGGCATACTTTATAGGTGAACTCAACGATTATCGACGGCAATATTGAAAGCCCGACCACCACTATTGTACAATTTGTTTACATCAGATTACCCTGATAATAAAACATTTTTTCCTTAAATTCCAAGTTTATAGTTGGAAAAACTCTTGAAGTTCATGAAAGCAATAAATAACATCTTATTACATATAGCAGTACAAGTAACTACAAGCAGATTTATTTTTTTGCCGGCCGGTAAATACATATTACCTCTAATTATAAAGGCTTTAATGGGATTTTTTTTATATAGAACTTAGCACTGGTCGTAACAGTAATGTACATATTTAACCTCTCTTACTGTTATTAATAAGAACACAATATGACAGTAGCCTATTACTTTGGTGCAAAACTTTTTTCGAATTCAAATGGTGATATTCCGCTTACTCACCGAACGTTATGGAGGCTTGTGTCAAGTACTGGTCGTCTCAAATTCCAAACAGGCGGTTAGCGGTTTAGTTCTGATTGTGTAACAGCGTACTCCCCATTCCCACTGGAACTAATCGGTGGACTTGTTTTAACGACAGAGGGCGCTGTGCTCTATCTCAAAAGCGGTATATCAGATTGGTGAGTCCCACTCTCGCAAAAAAATGTTTCCTTTGCAGAACAGTCAACCTTCTTTGTCCGCTTTTCTAAACGCAATGGACCTTTCTAAACCTGATTATTTATTTTGCATAATAAAAGAAAAAAACGTTACCACGCCCATCTCATGATTAACTCGGTTCTGTCATTTGCAGTTTACAAAGTACTGTAATTGTGTATCAAAATGAGAGAAATGAAGTCTGCTTCGCTACATGTCCTTTTAGACTTCTAATTACAAATACAAATTGCAAAGATCAGTAAAAAAAATAAACACTTTTCTACCTCCATCTATGAAGAGGTGGTTCTATTCATTTTCTCTACAGGATTACATGAATATGCATAATTCCTCATTATTATTCACAATAATATCCAATATCATGCATAAGTTCAAATGATGTGTCTACTTTAGGAATCTTGACTTCTAGTTGTGGTACATCCGTCAGATGCCCGATCGTCACGTACTAAAAGATTTTCCATTCATCAGAACTGTCAGCAATTTCCTCACGACCTGTTTATAAATATTTTTACAGCGTGCAACAGAGGTTATTTTTGTCATAGCAACATATGTCAAAGCAGCTACATGGATAGTGAGTTAGTTAATTGGCGTTAAATTTAATTGGCGTTTAATGTCGTCCACCAACAAAATGGCATTCAAGTATGTCCACAGCCCGCCCCGGGGTTCTCACCGCATTTATAACCAAATACTTCATAAATATCCTGACCTAACGACCCAGCCGAAACAACACGGGCCCAATGAAACCTGCGCTCCCATTGGTCAGTGGCTAGCTAGTGGACTTCTATAAGACTTTACTACACATATCACCAGTTTAAAAAATAAATAAATAAATGAATTTAAATAAAGTAAATAAATAAACTCTAGACAATTGCCTTATAATTTTTCATATACACGACTACTATGCTAGATTTTCCCATATACTCGACTACTATGCTAGATTTTCCCATATACTCGACTACTGTGCTAGATTTTCCCATATACTCGACTACTATGCTAGATTTTCCCATATACTCGACTACTATGCTAGATTTTCCCATATACTCGACTACTGTACTAGATTTTCCCATATACTCGACTACTATGCTAGATTTTCCCATATACTCGACTACTATGCTAGATTTTCCCATATACTCGACTACTATGCTAGATTTTCCCATATACTCGACTAATGTCGATGGTCTGTTTTACTTTTTCACATATACTCTAATAGTACCTTACAATTTCCCATCTACTCAGCTAATGTCTTACATTCTCACACAAAGCAAAAATTTTACCCATTGTAATGTTGCAAGTACCTCATTTTAGTATACTTCCCATTTATTAAGTCTCTCTTAAAACTATTTCCATATGGTTGGTAACATGAGACAAAAAATCGCGGGCATTCTTGGTAACGTTAAGTTCTTTGGTTTGATTGGTGTTTTAATTAAATAAATTAATGAATTAATTAAGTAAGTAATTGATTAATTAATTTACTCTACTACAATCTAACAATTGATCTCACAGTTTCTCTCCTGGTGTCTCATGATCTCACGCTTTCTCTACTAGTGTCTCATAATCTCAGGCTTTCTCTATTTGTGTCTCACAGTCTCATACTTTCTCTACTAGTGTCTCACAATCTCACATATGTTCGAATAGTGTGTTACACCGTATTCACGTATATCACGGGTGTCTGTTTTATGGAACATTACCCAATGAAGAGAGGTGTCTATTTCAATGAAATTCACATTACAGAAGATGTCATTGATAATCAACAGCTTTATTACCGGTATGTCTTGTTTCTCTTAATCATCTAAACCACTTCAAACAGTATTACGAAACATAAATTCCGTGATTGATAATGCGTTAAATAAGCATCTAATTCTGGCAGTGGTTAAACCAGTTGTTGCTGCACTTGTCAAAACCTCAACTTGTTGCTGAAGGCCAGTGCATGTGAGACGAACAAATCCATAACTGACCATTGAGTTCACAGGTTCGAATCTTGCTTTTGGCTGGATCACAATATATATCAATAATAGTGAGCAGTTTTCAGTTATGTTGGAAAGACTTACCTGTGGAATACCCGATGCGTCAAATCAAAAACCCTATTTCTACTAACTTTTGGGACACCTGGTTTGCTCATTTTAGCCAATATATCCAACTGTAGCAGGAATATTGAGTTTCTTTTTTCTCTCATGGAAATGTAATCTTCTACTTTCAACACTATGCCATGTTTATACTACCTCTAGTGTAGGGTTAAGAGCAGAATTGGGCTAGTGACGTCTAATAAATTGCACCAGGCTGGGAGTACATGTGGCCCTCTATCTATCATTAACATGTAATCAGTAGCGGAAGTATAAGGCTGAACATTTGTTATTTATGTACTTAATTGATTAGTGCAGAACTGCGTGCTGAAGAATTTTTCAGAAAGTTACATTTGTGGTTCAGTGAGTTTCCCCATTTTACAGTGTCTAATGCAAAAAAAGATATTTCAGTGTGACTGGAGCAGGCTACCAATTTTTCGATTTTATGAGCTATACATTGCTTCAATGCATTCTGGCTACATAACAGGAAAAGAAAAGTAAAGCAGAATTGAACAAAAGAATAGCCTTACGAGGGTGTCAGTAGCTGTCACTCACAGCTATATTCAGCTTCGCTTCTGGAGGTGCACAAATTGCACCCTCCCCCCCTCCCCCTAGCACCATGGCGTAATCAGAATTATAGGTAAAAAAATTGCAATTTATTAGAGTGAGTGCTTGAGGTTTAACGTCATACTTAACAATTTTTCAGTCATATGACGACGAAGGAATCCTTAGACTGCATGTGCCGGGTTGTTGCAGGACGGATTTCCACAGCACTTTTATCTAGTTCTGCTTCAATGAGACGTCTGACCGAAGACAAGTAAGCCGCCCCGCCCAAGCCATTATACTGATACACTTTCAGTTGCACTTTCCCCTTTCATGCTGAACGCCAATCGAGAAAGTTACCACTTCCTCTTTTTATGGTTTAGATATGACTCGACCCAGGATTGACCCTGGATCTACCGTTCCCGAAGTGGACGCTCTACCAACTGATAGCAACTGTGCTATCGGGGCACTATTCACGTGTGACCCAAATGAATGCTTCGACCAAGCTTTGTACTTCTGATTCTGAAATTTACAGAATCGTGCTAAAATTTTAAAATGTGCACTTTGTCTAGGACCGATTCACTACCTTACTGTACCAGGTCCTTGACAAGAAGCCGTGTTTCACCGGTTACGTGTGACCATTTGCCAGTGTTGTCACTGCTCGACTTTTTCTCTTTTTTTCTGTTCGTCTTAATTTAAAAAAAATGATGTGTTTGATAAAATGTGAAAATCTAATAATGGAGCCTAATAAACCCTTAGCATAGAAGTTCAGTACCTATGTTTTCTGACGTAAATTGAAAGCTTAATTGCTAGCATTGTCTCTACAATATGTAACTATAGGCGAGATGTGTGTAAACCATATGCTGGACTTTCTGAGATATAGGCATCCATTATAATGGATAACTGACAATATCGAAATTAAAGTTCTATCTTTTGTCATACTGATGGGAGATAAAACCCTAGTCATTTACAAACAATAAGTGGTCCTATGCACATGCACATGCAATGTACATCTTAGTTAATAATATATTTCTAAAAATATTTTAACTTTAACAAGATGGACTGGACCTTAATTTGGTTTTGCATTTTCTAGGTTCTGCTATAAATCTGGCATTATATGTATTTTAGGAATCTTTGGTATCCAGTACTTTTTTGCCAGATGTTTGTTATCGGGTCTAAGTGAAATATCCTTTGCCTTGAGAACCATGGGGTGGTCTTTTAAATTGCTCCCAGAGTTCCCAATTGCAGAGTATGTAGAATTTGAGGCTAATGGGGCAGCGATGTTTCGTACTTCTACAATTACTTTGTAATACTATTTTTACCAATAAGAATAATATTATTTATGAGCTTTGACAGTCGTAATTAGAACATATTTCTGATTTATTATTTATTTATTTATTTGATTGGTGTTTTAAGCCGTACTCGAGAATATTTCACTTATACGACGGCGGCCAGCATTATGGTGGGAGAAAACCGGGCAGAACCCTGGGGAAACCCACGGCCATCCGCAGGCTGTTGACAGGCCTTCCACGTACGGCCGGAGAGGAAGTTAACATGGGTTGGACTTGAACTCATTGCACTGGTTAGGGGCTTCTGAGTCACTGTGACGCGTCAGCACGCTAACCACCTCGGCCACAGAGGCCCCAACTGGTCAGCGGTGTTTATTTAGAACTTGTATGCAAGTTTAAATGGAGATATCAAAGTAGTGAACGATTTGTTGTATGAGTGGGAGCTGCTAAAGTCACCGTTGTTCTAAAATGAGGTATGGTTTCTACCTTAATGTGTAACAAGTTATGTTATAATAGTGAATCTACTTCGTACATATGCACTAGCTGTCAAGCAAAGTGAACGTATCCAGACAATAATCCAAAGGCCAAATCCGAAAACGAAGTTTAACACAAACTATCAAAGAATTAAGAAATTATACAAAATACGAAATTAGATCGGAATCACGGAAAGAGAAGCAGTCAGCTGTTTTCAATGATATTGAAAAGACGCAGTGTGTGTTCTAGGCGAATGTGTGAAATCAGTATTCATGTCGCGTTCAATGCTGGTGTATAAGTTTTCGATAATAAATTAAGTATTTCAGTTGCGCTTTGATTGTAATTGTCCATATATCTAACGAGGGGATCTCAGTCAAAACGATGAATGCACAAACCCTATGCCTGGGCTAAGGGGAATTAGACCGAATCATAAGAATGGGTGTCAAAGATCCTCTGCACCCTGTCCATATTCACTTACAAGAGAATGATACCCACAACAAAACGTAAAAAATTTAGACTGAAGGCGTTTGATGGAATAACCTTTAAACTAGTATTAGCAGCGATAACTTTTGACGCTGATTGAAATCATCACATAACACACAGGATCTAACAAATGCCACAATGCGAGATACACATTTACACGCCATGCGCATGACAAGATTGAAGCTATCCATCTTGACGTAAAGTCTGCGAGAGAGGAAACGGTGTTGGTCTTTGTGCAAATATAGGTCCAGATAAGATGTACCACCTGAATAATTTGTGGTGTCCTTTAAATCCAGCAAAGGCGGGTAAATATCTGTCACAGCCTTTGCTATTCATGGATTGTTTAAAGCTAGCGGATCATCAATACACCATATAGTGGGAAAGATCGGGCCTGGTGAGGACTACCCCTTTATGGTTCCTGCATATAGTTGTATTTATATGAGAACAGGAATAGGACAGCCAAAACGGAACACAATTTGTGCCTATTAGAATATCTATGCACTATTGATATATGGTTTCGTCGAATTTAACATCGAAATTATTGATGAGAAATTCAAGCCACTCAGTGATCAATAAATCATCCCATGAATGGCAACCCTTGTATGTAGTGGAACTGAAGAACGCTTTGATGCATTTGACCTCAATGTAGCGGTGGCCGGTTTCCTAAACAATAATACAACTGGTGATTATATTCTTATGTCAATTAAATGTGTGTGAGGAATGGTAGTACAGTGCGGGGAGAAATCCCAAGTCCTTGTACTGTAAGCGTATCTGAGCGTGTAGTTCTTCAGTGAGACGTTTGGAGTTTCTCAGGATCCACATACCTTTGACCCCTGAAGTATTTGCAATTGCAATGCAGTCACTGTACTTCTTGTTGTGCATTTGACAAGAGAGTAGGTACAAGCATGGCGCTACAGCTTTTTAACCCCGCAGTAAAGCGAGATTTGTATGGGGATTTATGCATTTTTGAAACCTCGTAAAATAGTGGTTGGTCGGTGTTTCAGGAAGGTTCAGGTGCACTAATATGTTTGAGAAAGGACTAATGCTTTTTTAAAATATTTTCTCCAAAGTATAGGTCGTAACTGAATACTTGATGTAGCGGCAGTTGTTACATAATGATACTAACCTCCTCTGATAGTAATAATTTATGCGGACAAATATAACATTATATCATGTACATGGTACACAAATTCACTTATTCTTCTTACAACAACGTACAGTTTTACCTACCATTATCTTTGCTAATTCGGGAGTTTTGAGAGCAAAATTGTTTTGTTGTCCAAGGGAAAAAAGTCATACTATATCATGCTGTCAGGCGATTTGTGATGACATTAATTTAGGCACAAATGGCAACCTTTTCCTTCAGAAAGTTCACAAGCACTCAACTCCTCAATTGTGTATGAAATTAAAAGTGAATGCCTGACATTTCTGACAAGTCAGATGGTAGGGTAGGCTTTTTAAACCTTTAGTGACAAAAGAATTCGAACTGGAAACTCCCCTATTGTGTGTCTTAGGTAGTGTTACGTTCATTTTTGCTTATACAACCTGTTGTAAATCATCCATCTTCGCCAGGTGCCAGAATGCATGCGTCGAAACAGATATTCGTACAGGCCGTCAACCAACATGGACATTTCAGGACAATCGCAAGGCCAATTTCCAAAACGTATGCTTTTCCAAGGAGTGTGTCAGTGTAGTAAGGGATATTTGCCGCTTATACAGACGGTAATTGGCTTAGTTTTAATTGATTATTACTTAGCCCCATGTGTACCCAATAATTATTTACAGGTTACATATACATATACCACTGCAGTCTGGGATTCCCAGGATAAATCACCAACCTATAGAGCGGTTGACGAATTCTCACACGTGCAACGCTGGGGTATGCAAACCATGTCTATCTGTGGTATGCAAACCATGTCTGTCTGGGGTATACAAACCATGTCTATCTGTGGTATGCAACTGCTTTTCTGCCGAGGCTTAGACTGTACAAACTGCAACAAATGTGTTGTCCACCGCTTATTCTCACCAAGGCCCCACAAACAGTCACAGCCAGTCCAAAGCCGGGATTGAACCCGCGCCTTGTGTGTCCTGGCGACCCTTTCCTCAACTATTTTTCCACCATTTTATCATATTCGATTGATTTGTTCATGATGTACACTTTGCTCAAGCCTGGATCGCTTCTACGGCGGTGACAGGGGTATATTGTAGACACTAGATATACGGGCGAGAGGAAAACAATGCCTTTCCCTCATTCAAAGTCAATTCTGAACTGACTGGTGTGAGAGGCAAATTAAGGCATTTTACGTATGGCAGATTAAATCAAGAGTGATCAAGGCTGTAGATGTTAGCCCAGTAAAGCCTATCTCCACTGTCAGCCAATCAGCGTCGATTCTGTATCCATTTGAACCACATTGTGAACAACTTCAGAAAACTGACACAGTGTAAATACAAAGTTAGAAAATGTTCTCACATTTATTTCAAGGATTCTTCGTACACGAATTCACTACATTTGACGTACTAACGTAATTTTTCTTTGTTAACAGGTCGTGTTGTAATTGTCATGTGATAAAACCTGGTACCGTTTGTTATGTTATAAGGTCACACAGGAGCAGCTTGTGCACGGATGTTTACCTTTGTAAACAAAACTAATACACATGCGCAGAAAGACACAAATAACATGTAGCCGATAAAAAGGAAATAGGCTGAGCTTATAGGAACAATGGGTATGTTATATATGATAACAGGCTGACGTTTTGCCCCGTTGAAGGAAAACGCGATAATAACGAAGGTTTGTATAAAGTCCAATAAATTCCATAGAAATGGTGGACAGATATCGCGGCAAAGTTACCACCAAACCAAACAAATCTACACACAAGTTCTACAAACACGCCTCACATATGCTTCACGATAAACACACACTCTTAATTGAAGGTTTCAAGGCAGTGTTCTCACGGGTGTGTGTATTTACAGATTAGCACGCTGATAACATAGAAAAGTGGTGTTTTAGAAACCGAAGCCTTCTCCTGCAGCCATCATGTTGGCGAATCCCGTTGCCGCTCCAGTGCCGGCTCCGGCTCCTGTTCCTGTTCCTGCCGCACCTCCTGCAGCCCCTGCGCCACCCCCTGCTCCTCCTGCACCTCCTCCGGCGCCAGCACCTAAGCCAGCAAGAAACTCTTGAACATATCCTCCGTATTCCGCCAATGGCCCAGTAGCGGCGGCGTTACCTCCTCCAGCACCAGCACCAGCACCAGCACCAGCACCTCCTGCTCCTGCTCCTGCACCTTTTCCTGCACCACCTCCTGCTCCACCTCCGGCGCCCGGGGCGCCGAACATCTGCCGTAACATTTGGGCAAATCCTCCCATTCCGGCAGGTCCTGCAGCACCGGCACCGCCGCCAGCGCCGTTCATCAATCCGGCCCAAAAGTTCCTGAAGTTGAACCCGCCCGCAGCGCCGCCGGCGTTTGCAGCACCGCCTTCACCCGCCTCTCCCCCGCCACCGCTGGCACCTTGGCCGACTACAAGGGTGAGACCTAAGCAGAGTGCCAGCAGCACGAACGACAACTTGTAAACTTCCATGATCTGTAAAGCCAAAAAAAAAGACAGAAAAATGTTAATTTATGTATTTATTTTTTATTTATTTGATTGGTGTTTTACGTTGTATTTAAGAATTTTTGGCTCAGCATTATTGTGAGAAGAAACTGGAGAAACTTTGCATTGTATACTAGTACTTTCTATGAAAAATGGTAATCATATGCACATAAAGCCGTCATAAGGAGGTGTGAAAAACACGCATTAATATTGTCGGTATTGTCTTAATATGTTGTTTATTTGTGTTTACATTTTTATTATTTAATGTATGATTTCCTGAGCAGGTTGTAAGTCGTCAAGATTGCACTTCGGATTTGCACCTCAGATACCCAGTACGTTCAGGTTTGATGGAAATCCCCAATCCTGGAGGATCGAAAACATCCGAAAAGCTAATTCAGACAAACCTCATGATTTTCATCCTTTACTAGCGCATATATTAGGGATCGAATATACAGGTAAAAAGGTTTTCCTTGTACATAGATCTTGTTACTGTTTGTATATATACACAATAAATTCCTCAATTTATTTATTTGACTCGCGTTTTACGCATCACTCAAGAATATTTCATTTATACGACGGCGACCAGAATTATGGTGGGAGGAAGCCGGGCATTGTTGACTTATTTATTTATTTGATTTGTGTTTTGCGCCGTACTCCAGAATATTTCGCTTATATGACGGCGGCTAAATTCCCCAAGGTTTTCTACACAGCTTCATGATGGCGACCCTGTTTGTTTGATTTAAGTTTAACACATGATTTAGGTCAAAACGCGACGGTGTCTCCTGGTATCAGGCGGGACCTAATGTTGACGCATTTATGACATTGCAAATTAATTCGCCTCCAGATATATTTTGTACTGATTATATTAGCCGGTAGAAATGTACGTGCTATTTAATGACGATGCAAATCTGGAAAACAGATAAATTTAGATTTATTGGCTAGAAAGTCAAGAATCCCGCACATTATTGAGATAATTGAAAACAGGCGAAATTTTCTTTCTTGTTGGCATTGAATACGTGTATTGACACCAAGGAACATGGATATATTTGCTTTGATGGTTTTGATACTAGTAATCATACTGTCCTATTTAATAGGACGATGAAAAGCTAAAAGCAAAGACCCGTGGTTAACTATAACCTCCATGGGCTAGTTTTATTCTAATGTGGTATATGTTCTCAAGCTGAGGATCTCTAAATGCAGCGTTTCCCATCTTTAATCAAACCTATTCCTCTAACACATACTGACTGTTCTATGTTAGGCCTATACGTTTAAGTAACTTAAGAGAGCTCAGGGTCTTGTTACACAAAGCTAGGTTAAGTGGAATATAACTACCATAGAGAGACATGGTACAGACATATGCTACCATGGTAGTTACCGTTCTAACAGAGGATAAGTTAGTCTCGGATAGAACGAACGCCAGGTATGATGCGTTGTGTTATTAGTACACTGTGTTAAAAAAAAATGAAAAACTATTTTGTAGTTTCATTGTCGAGATAATGTGTGAATGAATTTTAATGTAAGATATGTTTAAAAATATGGATTTTTGCCGAATAGCTGAAACAGAAACCACAAGAACGATATACTATATCCCCTTTGACCTTGAATTATTAACGGTACTGATGTTGTTTGTTTGATTTAAGTTTAACACATGATTTAGGTCAAAACGCGACGGTGTCTCCTGGTATCAGGCGGGACCTAATGTTGACGTATTTATGATATTGCCTCACTTGAACGCCATGCCGAAGACACGACACCTCACTTAAGCATTTGAAAATACACATCATACTTATCTGGTACTTTACTCCGCTCTTTATGAAGCTACGATTAAATTGTGGATGAAACCAGCGAGAAATATATATATATATATATATATATATATATATATATATATATATATATATATATATATATATATATATATATATATATATATATATATATATATTATTCAGTCATGTCACAACCCAGACATATATATGCAGGCTCGTCTGAATTTCCAGACTTTATACAACCTTATTTTGATGCTTTTGCTCCTTGTGATTGATATATTAGGTCTAAGGTACAGCGTGTCATACTCACTTCATAGTAGGTTATTTTTCTGTTAGAACAGCATCTGCTTGTATAACAGCAGCTTACATAAATGTAAATCCACACCTATAGTCTGCACGAAAACGTTAATTGATTTAGCTGACCTTGTGACCTGATTCTCTTGCAAAACCATTCCCATAACTGGTCCTGGCCCGGCTGTCAAGCCCCAGGCAACATAGAGAGGGGGGAGGGGGTATGGGCTCAAACAGGCACCGGAGTTTGAAGCAAGATTAAAGGGCGCTGACAGTGTACAATAAGTAGTATTTAGGTGTACGATGCAAACAAAATATAGTACGATATCTAAGGCAGGACGTATTAACTTTTACTTTTTATTGGAGAAAGTTAGAAGATTTCTTCCATCGTTCACACTTGCAGGCTAAGGCTTTCGGGTTTCTGTTTGTGACAAAAAATGCGACAAGCTAAACGAATATTTCTGTTCTTTTTATGGGGATAAATTACTTCAGATTTTAATCATACTGACATGTTAACGTGGCATAACTACTAAACATCTCTATATGACCCCAGTGCTTATAGTATAAATATATCGGCTACAATTAACACCTTATGTAAATAGAATTATTTAACACCATAACAGGACAGTAACATTTACCACCTTAACAATAGCATTTACCACCTTAATAGGACTGTAACATTTAACACCTTAACACGACATTTGTATTTAACACCTTGATGATACAGTAACATTTAACACCTTAATAGGACAGTAATGTTTAACACCTTAAGGGGAGATTTGCATTTAACACCTTAACATGGCAGTAACATTTAACACCTTAATAGGACAGTAATGTTTAACACCTTAAGGGGAGATTTGCATTTAACACCTTAACGGGAGATTTGCATTTAACATCTTATTGACACAGTAACATTTACCACCTTAACGGGAGATTTGCATTTAACACCTTAACGGGAGATTTGCATTTAACATCTTATTGACACAGTAACATTTACCACCTTAACGGGAGATTTGCATTTAACACCTTAACGGGAGATTTGCATTTAACATCTTATTGACACAGTAACATTTACCACCTTAACGGGAGATTTGCATTTACCACTTCAATAGTATACTAACACAACGATATAATCAACAGTAACGAATATAATGTACATGTATGTAGATAATATTACATCAAATCCTGTATCTGTAAAGATACCTGTTCACACACCATGTTACTAAATAGTGCTAAACAACAGACAGCAAAACCGAACAGCACGATCACTGATGTCAAATGAGTCTACTACATCTAGCTGGTTTTACCCCAGAGCTCCATCCCGCTTGCCCGAAGCAAGCCTAGTAACCATAGCCGGTTTTAAAAAGTGTTTCACAATGTAGCAAGGTTTTTCGACTCCTCGTTGAAGATACTTCCAGAATTCAGGTTTACTATTTCAACGTATTATTTCAACGAGGAAAATCTTTGAAATGAATATGTTAAAATGGGTTTGAAACAGTTATCTGTGACAGTGATTCAGAAATTCAGCAAACATTCACTCCTATGATTTGAATAAGTGATGCAGACTTGAATTCCACAATACACGAAAGTAACACACTTAGCCTTCTTCGTTAATGTTACGATTGATAAGGAATAGGAATGGTCAATAAGCAGCGCAACGTTTTAACAGATTGCATGCAAAAATTCCAACGACTTTTCAGGATACATATTTCAAAACGTTTTTAAAAAACCAAATTCAAAAATGTATTTAAATTACCAAATTGACAAACATTTCCAAAGTATAAAATTAGTTGGCAACAAGTAACGGGTACAGGCATTCCAATGTTAGACTGTTTTCGGGTACATATTAAATATGACACAAGCATTATGATAAAGTTGATACTTACTCTATCAGTTACTCTTGAACACGTTATCAGTTGGACTGTTCAAGTGATCACCGTTTCTCTCATTCTTTTATACCTTCATTTTACCTAACACACTGAACTCCCCTCGACGCCACACATCCCTGGGAACATCATGTGACACTGATGAGCCCATGTTATATAAATAGAAAAAAATACCATTGTCTCGTGATCACATTTTTCGGACTGACAGTGTCTTTTTATTTATTTCTTCTGGAGCATCTTACTTTAGTATAGGCCATCTGGGCGCGAAGGCAATTCAGATTCTTCTGTCGGTTGTTTTTACCTATCTTTGTATTGACGGTCTTCGTTAAGTAACTTTTCTCCTCGGCATTGATTAGTGAGAGCATTGGCACTGTCATTTCGCTAGCGTGCCAGTTACATAAAGCATTTGCCTCGAGCTATAATGATTATCGGCTAATCATGGCATAAAGTTTTCTAAACTGCACGTTTGCATATATGTGAAAATGAATCTCTGTTCTTTGGATGTATAAGAAGCCAGTAATGTTTAATTCTAATTTCCGGCTTGAGAGTAACAGTATGTGGTTATTATGTTTGATTAATTTCACCATTATTTCACCGTTAAAATCTACAAAGCCCCATGAAACTAGGACATAATTACAATGTTCCCTCATTTTAATATCATTGGTCACTTTTTCCTAATTCTGATATTTCATAACTTTTTTCGGAAATGGTGATGAACGCGACATTATAAACTGAGATACTTGCAAACAAAATTATTTGTGAAAGTGGACCCAGGGCGGTAATCTATTAAGCAATTGTACCCTTAGCCGACTGCATCTAATCCAGCCACATCTATTAATGATATACGTAGCCATGGATGTTACCACCAACAGCCTTCAGCAGCTTTCATGGAGCCGAGTCAGTGCATTAACCATGGCTTAACTAGGAGTTTACACTGGGTTAAATATTTCGAATTGTTCATTTTCAAAACTTTTGGTCATCATAGCTCAACCCTCAAATATCCTCTTTCATCCCCTCTCCCCCAAACCGACAATGTTGGGAATACGTGGAAGAGGGGTTAACGTGCTAGCATAGCACAATGGCACACGAGCGATCGCTGTTAGATTGCCCAGCTCACACCGGCACCCTCTCTGGCCGTACATGGGAAAGTCTGCCAACAACCTGTGGAATATCGTGAGTTTTTCCCGGGCTCTTCCAAGTTTCCTTTCTCCGTGACCACCGTCGTATAAGTGAAATATTCTAGAGTACGGCGTAAAACTCCAATCAAAAGTATAGATGAATGAATCCATCCTCAGTGTGAACTCTGCCAAAGGTCACTTAGGTTTCCCAACCCGTAAAACCATATGAGTGGGAAAACTCTTATGTATGGCATTAAGCAACGTAATACTATTAAATTTTTATTCACCAACATTGGCGATCCTGAGCCGCAGCTATTCGACGGGCAGGTTCATGACCAGTTATACGACCACGCGTGATTTCAGCTCAGGTATGTTCGGCGGGCAGGTTTTTGACCAGTTATACGACCACGCGTGATTTCAGCTCAGGTATGTTCGGCGGGCAGGTTCTTGACCAGTTAAACGTCCACGGGTGATTTCAGCTCAGGTATGTTCGGCGATAATCGGGATATTCCACATTGGCTAATGAAGAGCGGGCGATTCCCTTAGGGTACAACTTGGTTTTTCCTACATCTCTAACATCTCTAAATTGCAATTATATAACACCATTGCATTCTCTTATTTTATTTGATTGTGTTTTAGTCATCATGATATTGGGCGTGACATTTAAGCATTTTCATGAACAGTGAAAACAACACTGTATCTGAGGAAAACTTACAAGATGCCGTATTTCACCAGTATTTCTTTAGTATTAAACCCGAACTTTGCCGATTTGCTTAATATGTCCACCCAGTTTATAATTGTTCCGTTACCCCAAGACGGGAAACATGTGAAAAATGAAGTTTTGTATAACACATATGTAGCTCTGACAGCTGATCACGGGTTTGTGCTGAGTTATGTAAGGCTTATTTTACAATGCAGATGCATCTTGATCAAAGCTATTTATATACATATAAAAATATGTTTTGTAACTGATAGACGTGTTCGTTTATTAAAAAAAAAACGATACCTTCGACGTCCAACATACTAATTTAACAAAAGAGACAGCGCTAGAATCATGCAAAACAATATCTTCCCATAATAAATACACACGGTTATGTATTGTGATTTACGTATGATGGAAATGTAATGCAGTTGATGACCGAAAAGTGAACCTTGTCCAACGCTTGTAACAGATTTAAAGTGTATCTGACCGAGTTGTATAACAAAATCCCTTAAATACCACACAGTCATTATATGATTCATGGCTCTTCATTGGGAATGGCTCATTTGTCACGACTTTGGGCATGTTTTATGTTATAAAATCTACATCACGAGCAGACTAGAGACATAACAAGTCTATAATATACCCGTTTAAAGGAAAGTACGAACAAAAATGTGCCTTCTGAACAATGACTTCTTACTAAGAACTTATTTTAAAAATGTGCATTGTCTGCTTTTATAGAACATTTTTAGAACCAATTTTATGAATCCATTGTGCACGTTTTGTGTTCAAAGTGAGCAGGGTAAATAAAAAAACTAGCATCAAACAAATTTACTTTCTTAAAACATGAATGTTAAATTGTCAACATTTTCTATAAAATGTTAAAATGATGCGTGTTCAAAGTTGTGAAATGTGAGTGCCAACGTTTTAAAATGTTACTCGGCGTAATGACTGTTTGCAAGTTATAACATTATGCTATGTTAGATTGCAAGACATTTAACAGTTATCAAATCAATCACGACTCCCAAAAGTGTTATCCGACATAAGACTGCATGTGTTAGATAACAACATTTTCACAAAATTTTGTACAGGTTTAGATTTTAGAAATCGCTCATTTACATGATTATATATTAATGATAATAATATCTTATGATAAAGGCCAATGGGCTTCAAATAAGCTACACCAGCGATGTTGTCAAATAAATCATATATAGAGTTGACTGTGTAGAATCTGTCCCGAACATGGGCAAAGTGCACACAGTCAATTGATATGTTTAATGCCGTATTGGGCATCACATCCAATACACTCGGGAATACTGCTTTATCTAGTATGAAATTGTGTGGTAGACGAGAATGCCCAACATGACACCTTGTTAAAGCGACTTGGCCTCTACGAGACATTCGCCAAGTATAAGTATTGTAGCCAGTGACAGGGTGAATAGCATGCAGTTTATTACGGACTTGCAAGTCCCATTCACCCTGCCAAAGGCGACGAAAATATTTAAGAATATTGGACTTCATGTGAATATAAGGGATTTTAGTCTTAGATATGGGTTTATTGAGGGCAGCTTTCGCTTCCTTGTCTGCGACTGAGTTTCCATAGATACCAGTATGACTTGGTACCCAGCAGAATATAATATTTTTACCTCTTATAATTAGTTTTCTATGTATGGCTATAATTTAAAGGATCAAGAGATTTTTAAAGTTATTATTCTGTATTGCCAAAAGGCAAGAGAGCGAGTCACTGCATATCATCGCCCTCTGGTCACGCCCAGAAGAAACAGGATAAGGCCAGGAGTATAGCTCTGGCCTCGGCAGAGAATATTGAAGAAGAGGATGGAAGACAAAAGGAAGAGACTGGGTGCTCCATGACAGCTGCCGCCGCAACCCTGTCCCCATCCTTTGACCCGTCAGCGTATATAAATTTATAATCCATATAATTAGCCTTAATTTCAGTAAAACCTCGCTGAGTTATAAGAGGATTTATTATATTTACGTAGATCAAATATCAGCTTGGATTGTGGAAGAAGCCATTGAGGAGACTCCGGAAAAGACACCGGGGCTATATCCTCCAGCTTAATGTTAGCTTCCACAATATGGTCGCGTATACGAAGACCAAACACAGGGATTTTATTGGGACTTTTAAGAAAACACAGTCGTGGGCAGGGTTTGTTGGATGAGCTTTAAGCTTTGTAGCATATTGAAGGCTCAGTTTTATACGTCGGTTATATAAAGAAGGCTCATTTGCCTCTACGTATAATCTCGCTACTGGTGAAGTTCTAAAAGCACCAAGGCTGAGCCTCAAACCCTGGTGATGAACTGGATCCAATATTTTAATATACGACTTCCTAGCGGAACCGTAAATGATGGATCCATAGTCCAATATAGACCTCACCAGAGAACGATATAAATTAAGTAAAACTTATCGGTCAGTACCCCAATCGGTGCTAGACACGACCTGATTTATATGGAGAGCCTTTGTACATTTAGCTTTAAGCATTTTTATATGAGGTATAAAAGATAGCTTACTATCAAATATTATACCTAAACATTTTTTTCTCAAACAATTTTAACCTATTCACCACAAAAATTAAGCTCGGGGTCAAGATGAAGTTTCTGTTTGTTGCAAAAATGCATACCGACGGTTTTAGACGTTGAAAATCTAAAACCATTTTCAGTTGCCCATTTCTCGATCTTATTGAGACAAAGCTGCAACTGACGTTCAATATTATTCATATTTTTAGCTCGGTAGCATATAAGGAAATCATCCACGTATAAAGAACCCTATGTGCCAGATGTTAATGTTTTTGCTAGGCTGTTTATTTTTATGCTGTACAGAGTTGGTGATAGAATTCTGCTGTCGAGTGATCCATGGTAGATCTACCTTGCCGAAAACCACATTGAATATTAGAGAATAACTTGTTGGTTTCAAGAAACCAAAGAAGTCTATTGTTGATCATCTGTTCCATAGTCTTACAAACACAGCTGGTAAGAGCTATGGGACGGTAATTATTTGGATTAGTATAATCCTTACCCGGTTTGGGAACCGGGATAATACAAGCATCCCTCCATGATGGTGGAAAATTACCAGTTATCCAAATATCATTAAGCAAGTCCAAGAGAGTCCCCAGTGGCTCAGGTGGTAAATGGTTCAGAAACTTATAATATACGTTATGAGGACCATAAGCAGTATCGTGGGCCTTTTTTAATGCAGTCTTAAGTTCCTCGATATTAAAAGGACGATTATAATCTTCTAAGTTCTTAGAAGAAAAGGGCAATTTAATTTTCTCCTTCTGGTTTTTAATATGTTGGAATTCTGAAGTATAATTCTCAGAAGAAGATTTCTTGGAAATTGTCTCAGTTAATTTATTGGCTATATCGGGTGGAGAAGTTATATCGGGTTATTATATTATCTCGTAGAACAAGCTCGCTAACTTCTAATATAGGATCATCTGCTGCATTAAGAGTCTCTGGAGTGATATCATCCTCACAGAATATCTCAAATGCGATCCAATCTGCTTTATTGAATTTCCACCTAGCTACACGTTCTAAAGAATTAGAAGTGATATGTTCTAGGATAATAGTAAAATGGTCACTACCACAAAGATCGTCAAAATCCGGGAGGAGTGATGGATCTGTGATAGTAATGGCGATAGCAGAATAAGCGCCATTACCCGGATGTACATAGGTATTACAACCATCATTAAAATAACACAGTTCCTCCTTAGATAAGAAGTGTTCCACAATTTTGCCCTTATCATTTATGTTATTACTGTCCCATAGAGGCTTATGGAAATTAAAATCTCCCATTATTATAGAAGGTTTTGGCAATTGTTCTATTAAATTATGTAAGTGGAAAGCTGACAAAGAAGTGTTTGGCGGTATGTAAACTGAACATAATGTGACTGTTTCAGGCAATGAAACATGGACGGCCACAGCCTGAAGCTCTGTATCGAACGAAACAGGGCTGTGGATAATATTGTTATTTATGGAGATCGAGGAGCCGCCTGCAGCTCGCTCTTCTTCAATACAATAGGTGCTATAAAGTGAATAATTTTTCAGAGTTATTTTATCTTTGTCAGATGTCTTCAGGTTAGTTTCCTGAAGACAGAGGGCAATAGGATTTAATGCTTGAAATAGCTGTGTTATTTCAATCAAATTTACCGCAAGACCTCGACAATTCCACTGCATAATTTTGTCTAAAGAAAACATTATGGAGGAAGGCGTATGGGGGATTTCTTTTTATGTTTCGACAGCGGACGACCCTTCCTTGGAAATCGGCTGTTAGATCTCCCTGGTGCGGGCGATGTATTCATCACATCCGCATCTGATGTTGAAAGACCAACATCCTCCAACGATCCAAACTTTGGATAGGGTCCCTAGTGGCTTTAGAGGAACGCTCTGTTGGGCCACTAGGTTTTTTAGGTTTATTGTTATTATTTGGAGGTTTATTTCCGGACGTATTTTTTTAGGTTGATCAGGTTTAGGGTTATCGGGTTGGTCAGTATTATTCGCTGGTTTCATCTATTGTATTGAGGTAGTCTGGGTTGAGGAAGTATTGAAAGCAGGTCGAACAGTAGGTTCAACAGAAACAGGACAAGGTTTCTAGTTTCCAATGGGCCAAGTCATTGATGTTTGAGTAACAACAGATGCTACTTGCATGACCGCATTGGCAAATGAAGTCTGCAGTGAAATATTAGGAGGCAAGACTAGTTTGCCGGCCTCCTGATACGATATATTGTTTTTAGATGGAGGAGGTCATGTGATCACTACAATTGCAGCACTTTACTGTGTTGCTACAGTCGACACCATCATGACCCTCACTGTCGCACCGGAAACAAGCCAGTTTATTTTTACATTGGCCCTTGCCATGACCAAATTTTGACAGTTGAAACAACGTGTCGGCTTAGGGATATGTAAGTCCACACTAACCCTATACGGGCCAATGTAGATATACGACGGAATAGATTTATTGTTGAAGGTCAGGAGATATGTATTTAGTTTAATGATGTTACCAGATTTCTTCGTAGTGAAGCGTTTCATTCTGGTAAAACCCTGTGATTTTAGTTCTGTGCAGATTTCCTCTTCTGATAAGTCAATGATATCCTGATCCCTGTCACGTATAATTCCCTGACAGCTGTTCAGGGAATTATGAGGGGAGGTATACACAGGATTATCAGCTATTTTGTTCAGAGCTAGTAAATTTATGGATTGTTGTTTCCGGAAACATTCAATGGGAATGTCTCCGGATCGTAATTTTTAGGCGATTTTTTAACGTACCTGCTGAACCCTGTAAGGCCCTTTTTAGTACAAATGGATGAATTTTTGAGGCAGGCATCTATTCACCCTTTGTTGACAGAACTATAAAACCCGGCCAACTGTCCTGTCCGTTATCAAACGAGTCGGATAAAACCTCTAATTTCCTCTTTTTGTCAGCACTTGAAACTGGCTGAGAGGAAGACCTGGTAGTTATAATAGAGACATTAAAAGAAAGGTTTGAAGAAGACATGGCATATAGGTAATAAAAGTTCACCCCATGTGTTCCCCACCCACCCCGAAGTGGCAACAGCGGCGATGTCTGAACCTGGGGATACCCAGCAGGAAAGACGCCAAGGACTCCACATGAGGTATACTCAAATAGATGGCATTGATATGCATACCCATTTCCCGATCACGAGCTCCTCTGTCTCTCGCCTGATGAACTACACGAACTACTTGACTGACCTATGAGCCACCGCCTCAAACGTAATCTCTCGAAGGAAAGTTGAAATATATCATTTATTCTCCTATTAATGTTATAGAGAAAACTTTGGGACCACGCCGAGGCAAGACGTAACCAAGCCGATTGGCCGGACCGGGCCCATCCGACCTCCCGTCTCTCTCCAAGTAAGGGCCAAAGTGGCGTGTTGGGCGTGAGGATCTCGCAAGACCAACACGCCCTCAGTCACCAGGATCCCATCCCCTGAGATTACGGGTCACAACCCATGGCCAACAGGTCGCTCCCCGGCTGCCTCTCACACAACCGGGAAGATGCGAGTCTATTATATTCACCGGGCTCACAAAGGAGAGCTATAGGTTAGTCGACTTTTACGACAAGCTTACCTAGAGGGCTGAGGTCCTATTCTTATCACCCCTGAAACCCCATGGGGGGGCCAAAAAACAAAGAGGTAGAAATTCTCCATGCGTTTAATTTACGTAAATACCTATATTGCATTAGCAGTGAGCACCTTTGTAGAATGTATAATTACTTAAAGACAGCGCTTAAAACTGTAAAATGGTTTTGTGAGCGAGGACGTGAACGAAATTGCAGCGCGCATGAATAGAATCAGAAATATGACGAAGATGGCACATTGCTTATTTTTTCACGAATTCAACAGACAAATTGATACGCATTTATATACACGTAGAGAAAATGTCAGGATGTAAATAACAAATAGAACATTGCACATTGAAGGTTGAATATCACAAATATTGTTCTCGTGAATATTTATGATATTCAGTCTTCACTGCGTAATATTCTCTATAAATTCACTTTTTTGGCAGCAGCAGAGGAGGTAAGTTGTTTTCCCTTTACATTGTGTTAATGTGTTTGAAAATTAAATGTGATGACAATACATCATTTGCGTTCTTCTTCAAGTCTGATTGAAGCATGCTTCGGTGAGGACGTGCTTTTAATGGTGCTCCGGCAGCGCCCAGCAATGTTCAGTGAACAGAAGTTACCCTATCCATACATATTGGGACCTGCTTTATACCATCATGCCTCCAAAGCCTCAGAAATCGGACAACTTTGATAAAAGTCTTAGAACTACAACAAGAACCACCATCATGCCACCAAAGCCTCAGAAATAGGACAACTTTGATAAAAGTCTTAGAACTACAACAAGAACCACCACCATGCCACCAAAGCCTCAGAAGTCGGACAACCCTGACAAAAGTCTTAGATCTACAACAAAAAAGCCAATCTAAAGGTCTAAACTACAATGATCCTAGCGACAAGGGAAAACTTATAGTTGAGACTTAAGAGGTCGTTGAACAACACGATGATGACAAAAAGTTCCATGATTTTATGATGAATTCGGTGAGTGACATTCAACAAGCTCTATACAAGGTATTATGCAACTCAGCAAAGCTCACTCGAGCGCCTCTCTCAACTTTAAAGAACTCAACAGTCTCTCATTTTTAGCCTGCAGCATACTGACTCTATCGTTCAAATTATGGACAAAGTGCAGAAGAGTCACGTCGAGGAAATCAAAAAACTTAAATCCAATAAGCAAGCAATTTCTGTGGTAAACCGTGACCTTCAGGAAAAAATCCTTGACCAAGAACGGTATAGTCGGGGATATTATTTACGTTTCGGAGGAATTGATGAAAAGTAAATGCTTTCCAGATTGAAAAGTCTGTTATTGAAGACAAGCTGAAACTGAAGGACATGGATATTGAAAATGCACACCGTGTAGGAAAACAAAGAGAGGTCAAAATCGCCATATTTTGGCTAAATTCTTGTACCGTCCCCAGCTAAGAAGTTTTATTTAAGGTCAAGGAACTTCTGAAAGATTCAACTTTATTTGTAACTGAAGATCTGGCCCCAAAGACAGGCATCGAAAGAATAATGCTAGGGATCTGATGAACAGATAAAATATAGAAGGGGGAAAGGTGCGTTTTGAGCGACGGAAACTGTTGTTGACAATAAGGTAGTGTGTATTCCCGAGAACTAGCGACTCGCTAGCATATGCCCCCTCTCTTCGTGTCCCTATTGGTAACTTTAGACAATGTGCAGCTGCATGTTAATCAGCACATATTGGATGATGCGCAGTTGCATCTTACATACCATGTTCTAATTTTAACTCTTGTCTTGAACGGGGTATGTTCTCTGTATATTTTATCTTAACTGTATATATATGTTCATATCATATAGGTAAATACATGCAGAACTACTCTGATGCAAGCGAGTGCATGTGTACCCATGAAAATCTGTTGCAGGTGGTATAGGGTAGCTGTCGGTACCTCCCTCAATATATCACACCACACTTTCCTAAGACGAGTTTGCATTGCACGTTGCTTTCGTGCTTCTTTCACAACTTCTTACTGACCCCTAATGAATTGTGTCATGATACTGCTCGTGATCCCCGTGTCGTAGCCAAAGTGCATGCACAATTTTCAGCTCACAACAGCTTATTATATCAGCCAATACTGCACGGACTATGTGCCTTCGACTCTATGTCGACACATCATGTTTATTACATCCGCTTACCTTGTCGTATGACATGTAGAAAATCCTACACAACCGTATGGTTAATTTTAGTTTTTTTGTGTAAATATTGTTGCTCTTTAACAAATCGGTTTTTCACTTTCTTTGTATTCGTTATGTATTTTTTCAGATGTATTACTTCTCTATGTGTACCTTACACCCATAATTAACAATCACCCTGGCTTTTTATGTGGAATAATTGTACAGATTCATTCGCATATTACTCAACTAAATATGGATAATGACACAGACTCTTCTATGTCTGTTCCACCCCAATACATTCTCCCACCTGCCATTTCATGACGTTCCCTAAAAAACAACTACTTCATCATCAACCGCCTCGTCCACAGTCCCAACATATAATCTTGATATTATTGACCAGATGTGCTTCAATCCAACTGAATAACTATGATACATCTAAAACACATATTGATGACAACGAACATGAAATTGCCTATTGAGGTCCAACTACTATAGTCCTAAAACTTTTACTCAACACCTGGTAACCTTCGATTATGACAGTCAATATGAGTTTTCAAGCTTTCATTTAAATGCGCGTAGCTCAGCAAAAAATTTTGACGAAATTACATGCTTTATCCATACTCTCAATCTTAACTTTTCAGTTCTTGGATTTATGGAAAGTTGGCTTAGCCCATTAACCGAATGCTTATGTTCCATGCCAGATTATACTTTATATTCTGGCTCCCGAGATAAAGGGAAGGTAGGAGCTGTTGCACTTTCTGTTAATAGCTCTTTTGAGTCTTGCAAGATACGCGATGATCTTTGTTTTTTCGATGAAGATTCTGGATATGAGTCTTTATTTGTGGAGATCGCTGCTCCGTCAAATGTCCATGTTGCTGGGATTATTCATAGTCCTCCAATGAGTGAATGAGTGAAATTATGAATTTGGCGTTTTTCAAGCCCTAAAAAGGGATGATGCACGCCACACTTAATTGCAAGAGTAAATTTACACTACATTTCTGAAATAAACGGAATGAGGGTTGGGGCGACTCAAAATGACCTTGAATTACCAATGGACTTGGCCAATTCATTGAAAACTTTAACTCTGTGTTTCGTGCAGGACACAGAATTGCCTGTAATGAGTACTGAAAAAATACCATAATATGATAGCTTTGCAAACATTTGAGTTCTGACTACATTATATCTGGGACATCTTGTACTTCGGGCTCATCTACATCACAAAAATCACACCAGCCAGTTGGGTGACAGTTTATTTCGAAAAGGCGAAGGTTATGAGGTAAGACACCAGACATTAATCTGCGAAATAAGACATCGTGTCGTCTTGGAGATAGGCTTACATAACCACTGGAAATAGAAGGCTGAAATTGAAAATAAAACGACCATTATTCGTTGTATCCCACTCATTCTGATAAAGCAAGTAGAAGTGGGACTGAACTTCGTTGATCATCTCTCGACATGATAACGTGTAAGAGACAGATATATTATTCAGCAGGAGCGCTTGTTTCGCAGCCTTGTCCGCTTTTTCATTACCCGCTATTATGACGTGGCCTGGTACCCATGCCAAACTAATCTCTATCCCCTGAAAGTACGACGAGGTTATCAACCATAATAGCTCCGAAAGCACAGGAGATACAGTTTGCCAAATTCTTAATTTCCTGCAATGCAGCAAGTGAATCAGAAAAAATCACAGCCCTCACTTGTCTATATTCCTCAAGCCAGCGTAAAGAACAGAGGTTTGCTAATAACTCACATTTGAAGACCGACAATTTATCAGACACTCTAAATGATTGGCATAATTTTATATCCGGTACTGAAACCAAATACCACACTTCCCTGTCTCTGGGCACTTTGATGCATCTGAAAATAGTTTTAAAAAAGCAGAGCAGTTGTTAGAAACATAGTCTTTAAAAGACAAGCAGATAAGGTTAGGTTGGTCAGATTTGCGGGTTTACTCACGTAACGCCATGCAAACATTTAGTACTTGGAGGAGCCAAGGAGGTGCAGGAAAGGAGTGGCTTTTTCCAGCTTGGTCAGGTCAAAACCCACATCAAGCATTTCTCTTGATCGTACGCTAAAGTTTCCGGAATGGCGTCCATTGTACAGAAAATCATAATAAGAAGGCTGTTACAATTGAGAAGCAGGATTATTGTAGGACGACCTAAGAACAAGAGTGTATTTTAAAGTTCAGAGTTTACGTCTAATCTACAAGGGGAGCTCACCGCAGGCCACTTGCAAACAACGTAACGAGGTCCCTTTAATTGCACCAGTACAATCGGTATTGGATACTGTCTAGCTTACCTTTAACTGACTGGGCAGCTGAATCGAATACTTCGCAGCAATAATCCAGTCTTGACAGAATGAGAATCCTGTATGACATCAATAAAGAGGTTTTATCCGCCCCCCCCCCCACCCCCCCGCCCCCCATGAAGTTCCAGAGATGGGTCGCATTAAATTAATGGCCTTTTTGCATTTAGCAACTATCTGATCAATTTGGCTAAACCAGGTCAGAGACTTATCTAACCACACTCCTAAGTACTTAAATGTAGGTGATATTTTTATGGCATCATTACCCAACAAAAGTGGTGAGTCCGAAATTATGCGTTTACGAGTAAATATCATACCTTCTGATTTAACAGGAGAAAATTTAAACCTTCACATTTTCCCCCAGGAAAAAATAGAGTTTAGGCTCTTTTGGAGGTACTTATGAACCAATTTAAAACTTTTGGACGATGCCCATACGGCTTTGTCATCTGTAAAAAGGCCACATTTAGTTTTAGGATGAACAACACTAGGAAGATCATTTATCATGACATTGAACAATAACGGTGAAATGACACTTCCCTGAGGGATACCATTCTCCGCAGTAATAGGGTCTGAAAATTCTTTACCTACACGAACAGATATTTGTCTATTAGACAAAAAGTTTCTCACCCATGTCAATACCTTTCCCCCAAAATCCATCTCTGCCATTTTCTTCAGCACCCTTCTTCTCCACACCATATCGTACGCCTTCTGGACATCTAAGAAAACTGCTAAAACATATTCCTTATTTAACAAACCATTCTTAATATCAGATTCTAGCCTAACAACATGTTCTGTGACCCGTCGGTTACGGTTAAACCCACTGTGTAATGAGGAAAGAAGACCTTTACTTTTAAGATGCCACGTTAGGCGAGCATTGACCATACGTTCCATCATTTTACATAAATTGCTAGTGAGTAAGATGGGTCTATACGATAACGGATTAGAAGGCGGCTTTCCGGGCTTGGGAACAGATACCACAATCGCTTTACCCCAGGTCAATGGCATCTTCATGGAATTATAAATAAGGTTAAAAAGAAGTAACAATATGTTTAAGAACGAATCTGGCATATTACGCAACATACAATTATGGACACCATCTTCTTCTGGCGAACTGTTGTTACTTCTAGATATAGCCTGCTTGACTTCTGCCAAAGAAAAAGCATTGTTTATTACCGTATCGTCAAACATTATATTAGAAAAGTCGCACTCAGCGCCATCTTGTAACGCTTAAAATCAGGGTTATAATTGTCAGAGCTATTGACAAAAGCAAAACTTTTACACACAATATTCGCCTTATCTACATCACTTACATACATTACATGTTCTTTACTTAGAGTGGGTACAGATTAGTTAGAGTAGTTTCCCCTGACTGCGTTAACCTTTTGCCAAACCAATTTAATAGATTTATGGTAGAGCAAAACGTACGCCAATATGACTTCTGGGTTCTCTTGATTATTTTTTGAGCTTGAGCCTTCTTGTTCTTGTAGTCTATCATATCAAGGTGGAGTAACGTACGTTTTGCTGTGTTTTTAGCTTTCTTACGAACTTTGATGCCTTCCTCACATTCTTCATTCCACCAGGGTACATGAGGTTTTGGACAAGGTCTTCCTGATGATAAAAAGTCATGATAGTAAATAAATAGTACACAGCATTATCCATGAGTAGCGGTTAGGCTACTAGATTTTACTACTGCCATTAGTGTGGGTAAAGAAATTGCATCTTCTCCAAGATAGCGACTTGCAGAAGAAATTATTTGCTGCAGATTGTCTCCCTTTTTCTCTACTTTCAGAAACACAAAAAAAAAATTATGTTATAAAAGCCATCAGCTTTACCAGTAAATCACCTGAGTCAATAGACTTGACTGTCTTTGTTCTCGCCTTCAGTGTATGTCTCCTAATAGCTTGGTTAATAGGTCACGAGGTCCTCGGAGAGGGGGCCGGGTTGGGGGAGGTAGGGCCAATTGGTGCAGTGGGGTAAGGCGCAGCTGCTCTGACAATCCTCAACGCTTCGGCAAAAGATAATTTTTCTTAAGTTTTAATAAACTGTGCTTTATTGGCTTTCTTTCTCACGGGACATCCACCAAAGGCAGCAGAGTGGCCGCCATTGCAATTGCAGCACTTTGGGGGCTCCATATAAGGACAATCAGAATAATCATGATTCTCACCACATCGTGAACAACGTCTACCAGATTTACACTCCAGCGCCATATGGCCCATCCTCTGACATTTGTAAAACTGAAAAACTCTAAGTACAAATTCCTTAACTGTAAAATTCCAAAATGCAATGGACACATGTTTAGGCAAAGACTTTGATTTAAAGTGTAATAGAATAGACATTAACGGGGTTTTATCTTTTCGGAACATACGCACGGACCACATTATATTCTGACAAACTTTCCTTAATTTCATCTACATCAAATTCATCAGCTAATCCTGAAATAACACCCCTTACAATAGTTTTATCGTTCTGATAACACTTCACATCAAACTCCATAATGTTAGAGCATGCCAAAAGACTCTTTTCTTGCTGGACATCGTTGCATTCTATGGCTAGATTACCAGCATGTAAACGTTTTACTGATTTCAGCGTTCCGCTCTTTATAACTGGGTGCAGGGCTTCGCCTAAACGTAAAGGGTTAACTTAAGATAGTAAGTGGTTACCAATGGCCTTCATAAAGACCACAGTACTATTGACAATAACTTCAGGCGTAGAGGAAACAGAACGAGATTTCTTACCAGCAGCATTTTCAGGATTTCTTCTCAAACGTCGTTTACCAGAGCGTAAGATACTGGACCCGATTTCCATATCAGACTGTAGACCATCCGAGTCCATGGACTCTCCAGCCGACTCATCCATTGTGGCTTCTGGCTTTAACAAACTGTACAGGTAAAAACTTCGTCCAACAAGACACCAACGGCGAGCTATCCGTTAGCCTACGGACTATTGGTTTTGCTGTGGGGCGACTCACAACCAAAGGCGTGGACGACAGAAGCCCGTGTTGGTAGTGCTGAAAACAGTGCATATACAATCAAAACAACCTACCCCTACCTAATCCCTACCCTAACAAATGCAATCTATATTTAAAAAAAAGAAAACTACAATACAATCCTACGCTCTATACAACAAAATGAAAAAGACGTGGTAAATGAAAGAACATGCCTAAATCTTTTAATATTGATGCGTTATTTGTTTCAGATAAAAGTGTCATTTCCAATAGATTTAATGTTTTTTCGACTATTGCTTCCAGTCTTGATGCTAAGATACCACCAAGCTCTAAATAGTTTTCAGATTTTCTAGGTCAGCCTGTAGAAGAAAACTTTCAGTTTTCTCCTGTCTCGCCTGGTCTTGTTGAACCACTATACACAGACTAAAGTCATCAGCTCCAGGCTTAGATGACATTTGCATGTCTGATCTCAAACTTGTTTCAAAAGATAATTCAACTCCACTTGCACATATAGTTAATCTGTGCCTTATGTCTGGATGTATGCCTTCTTCGGCTGACAGTTAACCGCTTGTCCCATAATATTAGTAAATCAAAATGCATGCACATAAATGTATCCAAAAATAGCCAGCCTGCAAGAAAACAGGTTCTTGGGAGTTTATTTTAAATTCAAGGCTGTCTTTGACATCTCACATTAACTTTATCAGTAAGAAAGTATCCAGAAATATTGTTATCATCAAACATATTCGAGAAAATGTCAACAAAAAACACTGCTTACTTTGTACTACTCTCTGATATTCCCTTATCTTTCCTATGCAAATGTTTTACGGGGTTACACGTACATAAGTCATCTCCATCCTTTAGTAATTCTTCAGAAACTCGTCATCCGCCTCATCACTTTCTCACAAAGACTGGATCATGAGGCTCCAATATTTAAGAACCTCAAAATCCTCCCATTTGCATAAATACACAGATACTCATCCTTGCTACTCACACATAAATTCCTTCACCAATCACCCTCTCCTCACAAATTTGTACAGCTGTTCAAAAGTCAATCTGACGTTCACAGTTACCCCAACACATCCTATTCTTTCAATCTCCATGTACCTTTTCTAACTTCAAATCTATCCACACATTTCATCACATCATCAGCTCCAAGGGAGTGGAATAGGCTTCCTCCAAACCTCAAAGTAATCAATGTCAAGTCTTTATTCAAATCCAGGTAAAAGAGTGTTTAATTAACAATATTTGATCCACATAAGTCATACAATCTATTAGACTGAAGGTGTCACACAAAATATTGTTCACACTATTGTATAGTTAACTTAGGTGTTTATAGCGTTTCATTGCTTTGTGAGTTTTTTTTCAAGTAAATTTGATTTTTGTTAATACAATTGTTCCTTAATTATTGCTCCTCACCAAGCATGTATTATTATTATTATTTGATAATTATGAGTCAGGGATAGAACAAGTTCCTCGGAGTCCCGCCATTTACGATATATGACATTATACATATATTTACGTATGGTGAATAAACATTCAATTCAATTCGGTTCAATTCACTAAACTGGTGACATCTAACACATTGCAGTATAGTGCATATATTTTTTAACCTAATTCTGATTAAGTCATGAGCTATTGAGGGAGTAATTTACTGCTATTTAAGCACTTACGTGAACAGTTAGAATATATCCTTAACTGACACATTGACAGAAAGCCGTATGTAACCATTTGCTAACTATGACACTGTCGTCGCCTCTCTGCATGGCTTTACTTTCCATGCTCTAGTATTTTTATATTTATAACGTTAGATTAACTTTTTAACATCCTATGAATTTAATCCTTTACAAAATGAGTGAAAATGTTGCAATCTAACACTGTCCTACAGTCAGATTAACACTTTTAGATGCAAATTTGGCACACTCATGATGCGTTTTAAGTCGTTGTTCTTAAAAGTGATACAACCTACTGCAACATGTTAAGATGTTGACATTCACATTTTTGAACATGTTGTATCATTACAAACTGATGAAAAATACTGAAATTTTAACGTTTTATTTATTATCTAATTGAATGTATGTATACTTTGGGTTTTACGTCGTACTTAACGATTGTTTAGTCATATGACAAGGAGGAGTCATGAGGTGTACGTACATATATTGTATCCTCTTTTGTCAGGGCGAGTCCGTGCCGCCAAAGTGCTGCCGTCCCAGAATTGTCACGTCGGAGACACCAGACATCTCCCCACTAAGACAGACGCTCTAACCATTAGGCCACGGAAGTGGTCTAATATTTTGTTGTTTAGACTATAGACATATTTTCCTCTTATATGACAGCAGCCAGATTTATGGCTGGAGGCAACAGGACTTAAAGCCGCAGTCAAAACAGACAGAGCTGGATGCGAACTCCTGGCTTATAAATGGTTTTTAAAAAGCAATAAATCAATTATGAATAAATCAATTATGAATATGAATTCATAAGCAATAAATCAATTATGAATGTCGAGCGACATACCAGTTGAGGTATTTATTTATTGAATTGGTGTTTCACGCCGTACCGTACTGAGGAAGATTTCATATATATGACGGAGGACAGCATTATGGTTGCAGGAAACCGGGGAAAAATTCTCTAACCACGGAGGGATTTGGATCTATGCCATAACGATTAAAAGCCATCTTCAACTACTAGACCACGACCCGTTCCCGACCACGTAGCAGATGCATTTGGTAAAATATCAAAGGAGCAGTTTAACATGGATTGCAATGAATTTTGTTTTTGCTAAGATCAGAAATTAAATGAAGTTTCAGTAAGGAACTTTGAAGGCGTGGGTACAGCTGACCACAATGTAAAGATGTACACGCTATGCCAAACACTTTAATAGGTTTTGAATTTTTGATTTGAGTTACAAACATATTTATACAGTATATACTGCTAAAGACTCGTAGTTCATAGTTGCATGTGGGTTCAACAGTAAAAATAAAGAAGCCGAGGAAACACCACGTTACTGTGAAAGGTTTCAAACGCCTTCGATCCATATGTCGGGATGTAAATTATTATTATCATCATTGATAACCATTCCGGCATGTGGATCGCAAGCTTGTGAAACCCTTAACATTTATGTGGTGATCCTTCGGCTGCTATTATTATTAATATTAATAGATGTGCAATTCTCATGTGAGACTAGTAGCCAAGCATCACATCGTCGTCGCCGCTGTGGCTTTACTCTCGGTGCTGTTGTATTTTATCACGGGCGTGATAGTGATGTTCAAACTAAGCGTGCCCAACCGTATCCCAGTCATCTAAGGTGATGAAGACGAACGTTCGCCATGCTGTACAAACGATACTTGGCTCAGCACTGAGAGGAAACAAGAGTGGTTGACCCCATGTCAGTATTATGTGACTGGGTGGGGACATGTCGGCTTCTGTGACGGCAGCACCTTGGCACCACAACAGGTTACAATATGTGTACATACACCCAATGAGTCATTGTCGTTATATGACTGAAAAATTGTCAAGTACAACGTTAAACCCCAAGCGTACATACATACTTACATACATAAATACATTCAAACGATACTTTATTAAAGCAAGCTGACACATGCAGACAAATTAACATGAAGACTAGAGAATTGCGTGCATGAAGCTGTTTTATTTGGCATTTTTTTTTTCAGAGACCACGAACAAGTCATACAACACAACGAAAACGTTACTAAGCACTGTGCCTAATGCGCTTGATATCTTTATATTGCTCCAGTGTGTATAGGTAGAAGAATGTACAAATATAATCCGTCTCCAGACATCTGTTCCTCTGAGGAGGCTTCTCTTATAATTATTTTCTCTTATAATTGTCATTTTCAGAACAGTAGGTAGGCATTCGAGTCCCTATTCGTGCATCAGACTTAACAAATCTGCCGGGAATTTTGATCAGATACTTTACTAAAGGTCAACTTACTTCCTATTAATCCTGTTATAAACTTAGATTTCGTTGAAGCACACAGCGCATTCCTATAGCCCCTTCACAGTCATTGCTGTGAGCCGAGTTACGTAGGCCGCTTATGCTGCTATGTTATTCTCTATAGCTGTTGAACGCTGAATTCCGGTCTGTGGACCAGTTTGATGCTGTGGTCGTTGTTGCACGGGGACGACTGGTTCCTCCCCACGGACTAGATACTTGCCCACGACCCACAACTCGGAGCGTCGGTTGAACATGCTGAACGTGTTGTGGTAGTCGGCGAAATACGCGTCATCAGTTGTCATCACACCAGCAGCCGCCAGAGAATTCTTAAAAGAATCCACCGCCGCCTCCTTACTCATGGCGAATTCATTAAACGGCCTGTCAAATTAGAAATGAAATTTAAAAAACAATTTAACCCATATTTACCGTGAAACCGAATGACTTAATCAGCGCTAAAAGAAAACCATTTTACGGTGCCATATATGAAAGGTCCCAGATTTGTGAACAGTCACAGAAAGGTATATATGAACAATCAAAGACAGGTGTTTGTGAACAGTAGCATATAGGTGTATGTGAACAGTGAACAGTCCCAGATAGGTGTATATGAACATTCCCAGATAGGTGTACATGAACCGTCACAGACATGTGCATATGAACAGTCCCAGACAGGTGTATATGAACAAATGCAAATAAGCAATAGAAAAAAGATCGTATGTAGATGCATGTGACTAAATGATTGGTTCATTCGTAACCAAATTCTCAATAATTGTTCACTTCGTATCAGTAGGCCTAGTCAAAAATAGGTGTACTAGGGGGTGTATATGTACGGTTAGGTGCATATATACAAAGAGGTATATATGTAAAGAACCCTAGCCAGGATTTGAAAGGGGCATGGTGGAATAGCTATCTGAAAGGGCATACACCGTGAGTGTCACTGTAAGGCCGGGGTCCAGGGGCCGCCTAGGCCCGTGGAAGCTATAGATCCCAGATGCTCTGAGAAGCAATCTAAGCCATTTATAGCCATTAAATTGGAAGAATGTGAAGAAAAACAGTTATTCGCATTTTGTCACTGTTGAATCCAGGAATTCAAAGTCAAATCAAATGAAATTAGAAAACGGAAAATTTGAAGATAAATTTGGAGTAATTACACCGATTTAATGTGTAAATATAATATTTCTATTCACCTTTTTACATATAACCATTTTCAAAGTGCAGAACATGCAGAAATTCTGCATTTCATTTTGTTATTGGTCGTTGGTTTGTTAGGAAGAACCTTTTTGAAAGACGCAACAAGACCTTGCATTCAACCCTAATTTTGCCTAAGGACTATTACGGCGGTAAATATTAAAAAGCAATCAATCATGTCAATGAAATGTTGTTACACAATTTACCCTGAAAAATCACTTCCAAGTAAAATACTGTCAAGAAAAATATAAACTGAAGAAAAAGTTTATTCACTTCAACTTAAGCCGAATACGATTGAATCATGTAGTGTTATGCAGAATTGACATAAAAGATGCCGAAGTCATGGGAAATCCAAGGAAGTCATGGTAAATAATCCACAATTAAATCATTAATATTATATGAGACAGCTGTCCATGTTTGATTCCATTTGGAGCGTATGTTTTGTGTTTTTGACACAGGGCACAGTATAACATCGGAACGTCAGCTTTGTCCTCATCATTCCATTCATAATTAATTATAAGCCAGTCAAAAGTAAGATTTAGAACAGACTCTTTTCCTATAGAATGTTTTGATTTTTTGGTTTTGACGTTTAATTAGGTACATTAGCTGTAAAAGTTGCAGCATCCAATGCATTTGAGTAAGAGCAAATTCTCCATGAATCGGGATTTCTACAAAACACAGCATAGGCCGAACAGAGTTTTGACAACACCCGCATTGTAGAGGTCGCTAAAAAAGAACTGGTACATTGTGTAGAGATTTCCCGGAAATGTCAGAGCTCTCCAATAGGACAAGACGGTTGAAGAACGTTGAATAGACGCAGAATTAGAAGAGAATAGCAGCAAACAAAGAAACGGCAGCGCTGCTCATACATAGCTTTTAAAAAGGCGGCGTCGCGGCAATTTTAGGGGCTGCGCCACGCCAAATAACGCCAGCGAAGGGTTTGGAAAAAGGGGCATTGCGCTGAGGAAAAATCTTTGGGAGCAACGTGGCGCTGAAAATCCGGACGCCAAATAACGCTAGCTAGGGACCTGAATGTAAAAACAGATATCATTGCTAAAGAGTCATGCTGGGCTGAAAGTTTATGACGTGACTGTTGACATCGGATGTTCATTTTGGCGATGGCACGGTGAAACTGTCTTCACCCTGAAATATTCATTTTGTGCAATTAGGATTTTCTTCACAAAAAGCATATTTTCGTACTTTATATACTTTCTTAGTTCTTTGGTGGTTTGTGTTATAGGTCGTTTTGAAAATGAGCCTGGAGATTATTGACCACTGTTGTCCGCTTCACAAAGCGCACGTAACTTCCTTGGCGACCGGTTTGGAGATATTACGTCGCCATGGGAGTTACGTGAACGTAGAGCTACGTGCGCTTTGTGAAACGGGGCCCGGCGTCCATATTGGTTGACGGCTGGTTTTGACGCCTTGATACTACACTAAACTGCCACCTTCTTAATTATGACGCTGTGTGTATTCCAAGGTACCAAACTATATACTCACTTGACGTAGACCTCCATGGCGGGCATTCTGTCCAAGGTCACTTTGGGGTTGGTTGGGGCAGGCGGGTTATCCATAGGTAAGATGAAGATCATGGTGGAAACATTCGTCAGGGGGGTCAGGATAGGGTAAGTCTTGTTCATTACCAGATCTACAACAGCAACAAGTCAGCAGCCATGAAATCTGTACAGAGCATGCGAATTTTGCGATTATCAACTAGGAACGCCCTGTTTGTGCTTTACGAGTGGTATGCGGCTTTTGTCACACATCAATTTATCACACAAAATTTTCGATCATTAATATCATTAATAAAATTAGACCAATAACAACAAATGCTAATTCCATCATCATTGTTTAACGTAATCAAACTGCTCAGGCCGCGCATGTACCGCTTCCACGCTTGTACATCACTAGCACATACTGGCGTAGTTTGAACCCGTGCCTCGTGTGTCTAGCTTGCAAGTGAAATGCAAGCGCCTCTATCAACTACACCATGACCCGTTCCCTTTTCACTTATATGATGGCTCTCAGGTTCTTCAATCGAACAATCTGAGCAGAACCCGGAGTAATAGGTATTGTCTGGTACCTGACAAACCTCTCAATTTACAGCCACAAGAAAACCAGTGAAAACTAGATTCAAGTAAGCGATCTCGCTGATCAGTGGTTGATCAGCTGAACCGAATGAGCAAGCATCCAATGGTGATTAAACCTTTGAACGTACAGGTATTTAATTTAGCGTTCGTCGATTTCAATTGTTTTAAGTGTCTATTGCAGTCAGATTTTGCATAATTTGTTCTCTGTTGTAGTCAAAGGCATGCTTGTGTGTCTACAGGTCTATAGGCCTATTTTAACAAAATTGTTCTCTACTGAAGACATCCTTAGCATGATTTGGTGTCTACCGCAGACACAATTTAGTGTCCGCTGTAATTAATGTTTATTTTGCGTAATCTGGTGCCTGCTTATTTGGGTATCTTTTCAGTCAATATTTTGCATATTTTGTTCTCCGCTAAAGTCATATCCTTAGCATACTTCATATGCCTAGTTTATAATTTGGTGTCTAGGGTAGTTAAATTTGGTGTTTACCACAGTTATAATTTGGTATATGAAGGAGCCCTATTTTGCATAATTTGATGCCCTCTTCGATCGTAATCTGGATCTTCTGGGGTTGACTAAGATTTCTGTCCATGGTTCACTCACAGTCTGTTGGGTGAGTGATGCTAGAATGTATTCTACTATTGCAGCAAATTGTTTTGTTAAATTTAACACACACATTCTATTAATTCAAAATAAAGATTCCATCAGACTAATATTATGTTGAATGTGACAGAACATTGTTTCAAAATGATAGAATACACTTTAGCATTACTAAGACAAAATGTTCTGTTTAAGCTGACAAACTAATTTTTTTCAGTGTTTACTTATGATAACAACTGTAATGAGAATGTTGGAAGTCGAATTTCGGGGCATTCGCTGTTGGGGAGTTTAAACATTCAGAAAAGTAATTTCAGTTCGTGACTTCTTGGCCTCGCTAGTCTTGGACTAATATACCGTTTTGAGTATTTGTCAACCTACACTATGGCTGATCGAAAAGATTTTGTCAAAACTGGAACAAAAAAGCCTTTTGGGCAAGTATTGAAGAGACAGTTTGTGTGACATCAACTTCACATCACGTGGTACAACTTTAATGTCTCACCCTTTATATTGTTTAATATCCAGCTTAGATTGTGTCGTAACATAAAACAGTACAAACAACAGCTTCTCGAGTTTCTTCTTGGAACTTAAAATTGGTTATGTACCGTTGATATGCAACGTCTGGCGTTTATTTATTCAACACCGTACTCGGAAATATTTCATTATACACCGGCGGTCAGCCCGGGGGAAACCCAGGATCAACTGCAGCCTCTATTATTGACCGTAATCAATTAATAACAGCTATCTCACTCACTGTCTTTGTTTTTACCACCGTCACGTATCCTGAAAGACGAGAACTGAGGCCAATGTTCCCGATGAAGCCCCTACTCATCTGGGATGTATAAGCCACCGACATGTTTTCATACCGCCGGTGCTCATAGTCCTGAACAAAAGCGGATAATAAGAAAAAAAGAAGTTAAATACAAATAATTTGAAGAATGAAAAATAATATTAATGTAAACAAGTCCGTGAAGTATACATTGTCGCTTTCATTAAATTCGAATGCAAACTTTCTAAGGTACGGGTTGACTATGTCGCTACGATACATGCATCACACTGTGTTTTTTCTGATATACCATTTTAATGTAAAAAAGTAAAATGTGAAGTACGGTTCATCATACAGACAGCTGAACTCGGAACAAATCACCTTTGTTCCTGATTTTAACCAGAAGGAAAAAATTGGGGGAACATCATTTCAGTAATCTTTTTACTCATTGGTATAAAGACTTATTCCAACATTCATTGTTGTGATTAGAGTTGGAAAACTTTCCTGTGACGCCAGAGTTCCGAAACTCTGATAGTATGCTCCATACAGCCCACCTTAGAATTCAAGTGTTTCACAAACTTTAACTCTTTTCACAAAAATCTTAAAAAAAAATAAATGTAAGTATATTAATGTATAGTTTTAAGTGACCTATCAAGTGATGCCTGTTTCCATTTTTACAGATCTTTCCCTTTAACACTATGTCTAGATCCTAACCATGAACTACATGATGTTCTGGTTCAACTCACATGAGAACACTCTGCTTTCTAATGAAACATATTTTAGCTAGATGCTGTCTCATTATTTAATGACCTGTCTAATTAGCGACGTCTTAGGAGGATTAATGACTGCATGGATGGGAAATGGAAATGCAAGTTTACCGGCGTCTTGCTAACGGTCGTGTAAGCTACACAAGTCCTTTTCTGGCAGATTGACGGGGCTCCGTCCGACGGCGTCTGGCTGAAGCCCATCTGGGGACCGAACGGAAACCCTCCGCGGCCGAATATGCTATTGGGTCCGAAGAAGGCGGCGAGAAACCCACTACTTCCCTGGATCAGGCAGAGGCACACAAACACTGTGGTTAACTTCGTGGCAGCCATATTCTGAAACAGAAATTGGATTGGGTTTATTTATTGGATTGATCTTCAAGAATATTTCACTCACCAGACTTGTGGTGGGTGGAAACCGGTTGAAACCCACGACCATCCGCAGGTTCCTGCCAGACCCTCCCACGTACGGCGGGAGAGAAAGCCAGCTGGCCTTGAACTCACAGCGACCGCATTGGTGAGAGACTCCTGGGTCATTATGCTGCGCTAGCGCGCTAACCAACAGAGCCACGAAGGCCCCTCTGAAAGAGAAAAGAAATTTATCAGTTATCATTTGATGGAATAAAAATTAACGCCTTGATTTTTGCAGTAAAATGCCTTACTGTTGAGCTCTTCTCTTTGCGTGATTCCTGCCTTTTTTAGTAGTTTATATAGTTTCTTTCTTTGATGGTTTGTGCTGCACGTTGTTTTGAGAATTGGCCTTGCGATTATTGACCTAGAACGTCCTTAGTGGTTAACGACTGGAATACAATGTCTGTTTCGACGCATAGATTACATATTTGCTCAGAAGACTGGAATATGAAAAATGAGCGCGACCGTTCTTCTGGCTTGCATTTTATTTCAGAAAATCGACAATTTTTTTTTAGACACAAATTTTGAGTAAAATATCTAATATATACATCGGTAAAACGGACGCACTCACAGCCTGATGTATTGATTTATTCATTTATTTGATGGTTGTTTAACGCCAAATTCATGAATTCTTCGATCATATGATGGCGCTTAGCATTATGGCTGAGGGAAACCGGGCTAAACGGTGAAAACCTCTATTTATCAATACCTGAAAGGTATTTCACCTCGTGGCTTCTTGAACTCGCTGATCTTGGGCTAAGATAAAATTTCGATCATTTGTTAACCGACATAAATACTGTTCTGTAAGATTTTGTAAAAACTGGAACACAACAGCCTTGTGACACGTTTTGTATAAATAAAAAACAGTGTGTATGAAATCTACTTTACACAAATGTAAAGCCCATATTCCCTCAAGCGTAATGACACAGGAGCCTCTATCCAATGCGGTCGCTGTTTAAGTCCAGCTCATAATGACTACCTCTACGTTTAAAAGCCTTAACAGGGAGAGGTTCAAAACCTTCTTTTTCCTTGTTCTCTAATTTTAATAGAGTATAATATGCACCGACCATGGGCGTTTATTTATTTAACGCCACACTCAGAAATTATTTCACTTATACACCGGCGGTCAGCCCGGAGGAAACCAGGGTGAACCACAGCCTCTATTCATAACCATGGGTTTTTGATGCCTAGCTCATGGACTTCAGAATTAGAAAAATATTCTAACTTCGTTTTCCTTGCAGTAATATAGACTTCCGACATATCCATGTGTAGAGCTTGTGTTGTTACGCGTCACTAAATACAGGCAATTTTGGTGAAACAACTGATGAACTCTTCAGGCCAAAAGACAACTGAAGTCAGGAAAATATCAAACAATCTTAAATTGTTTTTTGAATGTACTTGCTATGGATATAGGAAATGGAAATGACAAAGTATAACAAAACAATACTCACCACGATCTGTGTTGTGTTGGCGGCGTATCAAAGCACAACTGTGACGATTGCTGATTGAGCCTCTTTTTAAAGAAAATAAACTTGTATTTTTTATTCATAAAAAATCGGGTTCAATTGTCTTGTTATATTCGGGTTCAATCTGCTTAGGGTAGAGAGATAAATTAGTACGCTTGGCTGCCTACTGTATTTTTGCGTTCTATGAAAGGCCGTTCAGACCACAAACCAACAACGTTTCACAGATTTGTAGGCACTATCACTTCACGCTGAAACTTCATGCTCAATAATATTTCACGTATACACTGCCGGTCAATTTTATGGGTGGTCGAAACCGGAGTGCCTGCGGGTAGACCGCGCCGGTTAATTTTATTGGTGGTCGAAACCGGAATGCCCGAGGGGTAGACCGCGCCGGTCAGTTTTATGGGTGGTCGAAACCGGAATGCCCACACTTAGAGGGGCCAAATTAATACGCTTGGCTGCCTACTGTATTATTGCGTTCTATGAAAGGCCGTTCAGACCACAAACCAACAACTTTTCACAGATTTGTAGGCACTATCACTTTACGCTGAAACTTTATGCTCAAGAATATTTCACGTATACACTGCCGGTCAATTTTATGGGTGGTCGAAACCGGAGTGCCTGCGGGTAGACCGCGCCGGTTAATTTTATTGGTGGTCGAAACCGGAATGCCCGAGGGGTAAACCGCGCCGGTCAGTTTTATGGGTGGTCGAAACCGAAGTGCCCGTGGGGTAGACCGTACATACACACTATCCTACACGTGAAGTGCAGATTTGACCGCCATATAGGTGGAAGACAAATGGTCTTCCACGAACCTTAACCGGCACAAATGGCCACACGAGCAATTATAGCATATGGAAATGAGAATCAATGGATTACAGAGTTTCTCTATAAGCCCTGATCACAACTGTATCCGCTTGCGAATAGTACGAGTAACGTCACATCGTGTTTCCAGTTGCTTTAACACGGAGCAAAACATAGCCACATAATAATCACAGATTAAAAATTTAAAATTTAATTTAACTCCAGGTTTACAGAGTTATTAAGCACATCAGAGAAAAATGGCTTACTCTTCCTGAAGAACTCAGGTTATGTTTTTTGTTGTCTTTTCTTCCTAGGTCCTTGGGATGAGCATATACTGGTGATGGGACAGGCATTTCCTGCTGTAGCATATTCTTCACCAGGCTGCCCTTTCATTTATTATTCATGGACTTAACTGTTGTTTAACGTTATACTCAAGAATTTTTCACTTATGCGATTGCAGTCAGTTGTAACCGCAGGCAAACCACAAAATTTTAGCGAGTTGCTGACGAACTGTTACGCATGTGACTTAGACCTTATTTATTGAATTACTGGAATTTCTCATTAATAACATGTGATATTCGGGGATACCATTTACCAACAGTGCATAGGTATTCCATTGGGTACCAATTGTTCGACTCTTTTGGCAGACCTATACCTGCTTTCATATGAATACGACTACCGTGTATATGCAGAAATTACTTGAAAATAATATCCTTAAAGCTCGATCCTTTTCATTTACCAAGCAGTATATTGATGATCTACTGGTGTTAAATAACCCCAATATTGCTGAAGCGGTGAAGGAAATATTTCCGCCTTTATTTCAATGGATTTAATATTTCAATGGATTTAAAGGCAACAACAGGTAGTCCTGATGGTACGTCTTATTTGGGTCTATATTTGTACAAAGACGAACAAGGTCTCCTTTCACGCCGCCTTTACGGCAAAATTTGTTTACTTATTTGATTGGTTTACGCCGTACTCAAGAATATTTCACTTATACGACTTATACGACCGGGCACAGCCCGGGGGAAACCCACGACCATCCGCACTTTGCTGTGCGGCCGGAGAGGAAGCCAGCAGGAGCTAGACTCGAACTCACAGCGACCGCATTAGTGAGAGACTCCTGGGTCATTACGCTGCGCTAGCGCGCTAACCAACTGAGCCACGGAGGCCCCTTAACGACTAAAGGGATAATTTCAATTTTGATTGAAAATATACCAAAAGTGTCATATATGGCATATACATATCTCGTCTTGAAGCATTTTTCAGATCTTGCGTGGATTGTGATGACTTTAATCTGCGTCACAAGTTGTTAGTTCCAAAACAAGTTTGTCAAGGATGCTCCATCAAACGCCTTCATTCTAAGTTTCTCAAATTTTACAATGAGTCTCGTTGACAGGTATGGACAGAGCTTTCCGAATCTCTGGCGATGTACATTGTGATCAACCACATAGACGGCGCTGTTATCTTCATGTACATATCTATCGCGCATATTGTATTTAACAACACAGATGGCGCTGCTTGCCGAGTGTAACCGTCTATCTTGCAGACAGCTTTTATACAGACCAGCATATCATGTGTAACATCGTTGATAGCGCCTCTTGTAGTATGAGATCCTTACATATTAACGGAAAAGACGTAATCGCCCGTTACGTTTGAATCATTATCTGTTCGGTTAAGGTCTGTAACGCTCGTCATTTTTGAACCGTATCTAACACAGCTTAACTCCGTGCGAGGGGTTAAGCCCGGCTTATTACATGTGCATGATGCCTTTATGAACAGTTGCAATCAAAGCGCGACTGAGATACCTTGTTAAATCGTAAATTGACCTGGAACTCATTTATGTACTACGAATTTGAACTTTGATATAGAATTCATGCCTGGAATATTAACTGTCAGCCCGGCATCATTGAAAACTGATGACCGCTGCTCTCTTGTGTGTTACCAGCTTTATTTCCTATTTGTATAGTTTCTTACATACCTTTGTCTTTGGGGGCTAGTGTGAAACGTTGTTTTGGAAATGGATCTTGCGATTATCGACTTGGAACGCCCTTTACGGACTACGAATGGTATACGAATGGTATACGAATGTCGGACATGAAGCTTATATTTAGACCCAGACACTGTATTGGCGGAAGATAAGTGGTGGTCTTTAGTGAGTGTCAGAGACTTCTCAAACGCCACACGAGTGTCTCTGACAGATTAGTGTCACCAAGGCTTACCATCTCCACAAAAAATCCAGACATTCACAGTACGGTCTGAATCAACACCTCTTGTGGATGACATTATGCATAGCAAAACCAAATCAAAAAGAATATTTGTCTGCATTTGACGCAAGATTTATTGACTTGAATGATGCTTTCTGCCGTACTCAGATTTATGCATTACCTGCTCAAGACTAAAATGAGAAATGTTATTGCCCTTTTCTTACTAATTTAAGTTGTGATAATGTCTATGACAGCCCCCGAGAAAGCAGCACCGTTATTCCCTTCATAGTTAAGGTCTGAATTGCCTTCCGTACATTTAAATAAAAAAAAATGCGTTCAAAAAACTCCCTAGTTTTCTCTGACCATAAAGCGGGCTATTAATATGTCATGTCGTGCATCTCACATAGTATAATTAAACACAATCCAATCTTTAATGCTATTACAAGCATTAGCAATACAGCCACTTATATAATCACAAAGGCATTGTCACTGGGAATGGACTTCCTTTGCCTTTGTTAAAGATAATCCGACATATGATATGGAAATGTAGTTATATAACTTATGTCTCCAACAATTACTTATAACGGCTGATCAGTTTGTCGTACAAATAGTGGTTAAAGGCGTTTGTCTTTCAACAAGGCGTTAAACAAAATCAGCTGTAGTCTTTAGGATTAAACCCGAATTAATTTAATAAATACGTATTGGGGGCAGAATAAAAGAACTTGACATTTGAATATGGGTATCAATTTTGTTGCCTTATGGAACTCTCTTGGAAGGGTCAATAGAATCATTCGAAATTGTGAAAGAGACGGCCATTTTACTGAATATAATAACAGTAATTTGAAAGTCCATCTCAATGGAACAGATGCATCGTTTGGGAATATTCGAAAACTAGAATTTTGCACTTTTGTCATTGACAAAAAAGATTATTAGAAGAGAACATAATTACCAGTATTACACGTGACACGTGTATGATATGACGAATGTTAATTTTTGCAATGTAGACAGCATAAATAAGTTTGGTCATGTCTGACGTGAAAGAGCAACCATACCCATTTTTGTCTATATTTCAGAACACAAAAGCTTATGTCACTCTGACAGCTGATCACGGGTTTGTGCTTAGTCATGGATTTCTTATTTTACAATAGCAGACGAATCTTAATCAAACTATTTATATACGTTTAAAAATATGTTTTGCAACTGATAGACGTGTTCGTTTAGTAAAAGAATATGATATCTTTGACGTCCAACACACTAATTTTAACAAAAGAGACAGCGCTAGAATCTTGCAAAACAATATCTTCCCATAATAAATACACACGGTTATGTATTGTGTTTTTCGTATGATGGAAATGTAATGCAGTTGATGACCGAAAAGTGAACCTTGTCCAACGCTTGTAACAGATTTAAAGTGTATCTGACCGAGTTGTATAACAAAATCCCTTAAATACCACACAATCATCATATGATTCGTGGTTCTTCATTGGGAATACCTCATTTGTCACGATTTTGGGCATGTTTTATGTTGTAAATGACAAATTACAATAAAATTACAAGTTATCAAAAAATTGATAAATTACAATGACATCTTACTAAGAACTTAATTTTAAAAATGTGCATTGTCTCCTTTTACAGAACATTTTTAGAACCAATTTTATGAATCCATTGTGCACGTTTTGTGTTCCAAGTGAGCAGGGGGAATAAAAAAAACTAGCATCAAACAAATTTACTTTTTTAAAACATGAATGTTAAATTGTCAACATTTTCTATAAAATGTTAAAATGATGCGTGTTAAATGTTGTAAAATGTGAGTGCCAACGTTTTAAAATGTTACTCAGCGTAATAAATGTTTGCAAGTTGTAACATTATGCTATGCTCGATATTTAACAGTTATCAAATCAATCACAACTCCCAAAAGTGTTATTCGACATAAGACTGCATGTGTTAGGTAACAAAATTTTGTACAGGTTTAGATTTTAGAAATCGCTTACTTTACATGATAGCTACTTTCCAAAAGCTTTCCAAAAGCAATGGAAACATTGCAAAAAATGTTGCATTTAACATTATTAACATTGTACATAACAATTAAATTTTAAGAGAGTGTAGTCAGAGAAAGTTACCACTTACGAAATTCTGTATATGTTGACAGGCATTTTGTTTCTTTCTAGAAGAATGGATTTGCAAGAAATTAAAATCGCTTGACGTCTATATTCACACACACTTACAATAATCTTGTCGTGGTCTACAAACTCCGACAAGTCAAATACCCTGACAGTAAGGAAATCCATTTGATGTGGAAATGGCTCCTTCCAGAAACGGATGTGACGTCACTGTGTTCGATATGGGCCCACCGAATTCATTGTGCAAACAAAATGTAAAAACAGAAAAACATCATGAACATGATATTTCGAATCTTCATGAAATGGCTTTAAATGATGGGGTTTTTGTATTTATTTAAAGGTTGTCTATTCCTTTACGTTTAACTTTACGTTTTGCGTTTTGTGCGTATTTATGTCAACAACACTGTGAATTCAACTTGAAGATCCTCACCGAACCCAGTCAGCTTATGCAACAGCTTATCGCCTCCTGTAATCAAGCTTTGTATTCTTCTGTACAAGTTAAATAATGCTGTTTTATTACTTATACATCAGTGAAATCCCAGTATTTCCATCACTGATAAAAATGATATCATCACTATTTAGATATCACTTTTGTTATTACATTTTGTTATTACACAGGGAGACACCTTGACCCATGACCCAGGGCCGTGAAATCTTCGTAAAACACATCACAAGGCCGTGCACTTCAGCGCAATATATAGTATGCCAAAAAAAGAGGTGGAAATTCTTCATGTGTTTAATTTACGTAAATACCTATATTGCATTAGCATTAAGCACCTTTATAGAATGTATTATTACTTAAAGACAGCGTTTAAAACTGTAAAATGGTTTTGTGAGCGCGGGCGTGAATGAAGTTGCCGCGCGTTTGAATAGAATCAGAAATACGACTAACATGGCACATTGCTTATTTTTTCGCGGATGCAGCAGATAAACTGATACGCATTTATATACACGTAGAGAAAATGTCAGGATATAAATAACAAACAGGATATTGCAGAGTGAAGGTTGAATATCATAAATATTGTTGAAAGGTAAAAATGATCTATATTTATGATATTCAAGCTTCACCCTGCAATAGCCACTATAAATTCAACTTCCTGGCAGCAGCGGAGGAGATAAATCGTTGTCCCTTTACATTGTGTTAACGTGTTTGAAAATTAAATGTGATGACAATACATCATTTGAGTTCCTCTTCAAGTGTGACTGAAGCATGCTTCGGTGAGGACGTGCTTTTAATGGTGCTCCGGCAGCGCCCACCAATGTTCAGTGAACAGAAGTTAACCTAGCCATACATATTGGGACCTGCTTTATACCATCATGCCTCCAAAGCCTCAGAAATCGGACAACTTTGATAAAAGTCTTAGAACTACAACAAGAACCACCACCATGCCACCAAAGCCTCAGAAATCGGACAACCCTGACAAAAGTCTTGGATCTACAACAAAAAAGCCAATCTAAAGGTCTAAACTACAATGATCCTGGCGACAAGGGATGGTGTTAATGATGCTTTATTCTGTTTTACTGGGAATTTATCAATGTAACCGAGGGGCCTCCGTGGCTCAGTTGGTTAGCGCGCTAGCGCAGCGTAATGACCCAAGAGTTCTCTCACCAACGCGGTCGCTGTGAGTTCAAGTCCAGCTCATGCTGGCCGTACGTGGGAAGGTCTTGCAGCAGCATGCGGATGGTCGTGGGTTTCCCTCGGGCTGTGCCCGGTTTCCACCAACCATAATGCTGATCGCCGTCGTATAAGTGAAATATTCTTGAGTACGGCGTAAAACACCAATCAAATAAATAAATGAAATCAATATAACCGTCATTTTCGACATTCGTAGTCCGTAAAGGGCGCTCCAAGTCGATAATCGCAAGATCCATTTCCAAAACAACCCTTAACACTAGCTCCCAAAGACAAAGGTATGTAAGAAATTACACAAAATAAGAAATAAAGCTGGTAACACACAAGAGAGCAGCGGTCATCAGTTTTCAATGATGCCGGGCAGACAGTGGATATTCCAGGCATGAATTCTAAATGAGTTCCAGGTCAAATAACAATTAAACAAGGTATCTCAGTCGCGCTTTGATATAGCGCTTCAATAGCTTACGACACATGCTTTACTGTTGTGACCACAGACAGCAAACATACTCGCGAAACATACGAAACATACTCGCAAACTTTGGCTCACACGAGGTATTTTACAGTCAGTATTCAAGAAAAACAAACTTTATCGCAAGCATTTGAAATCTACTGATATGCAGACATGTGTCAAATGTAGGACGTACAGGAATAAACTGAACAACTTGAGCCGTTTTTCGCGAAAGAATTACTTCGAAAAAAATCTAAACTAACAAAATCACAATATAAAAGGAACTTGGAAAGTATTGGATGATTTAATGGGACGTGGTAAATCAATGAACATGCCTAAATGTTTTATTATTGATGCGTTATCTGTTTCAGATAAGTGTCATTTCCAACAGATTTAATGTCTTTTGTTCAACTGTTGCTTCCAGTCTTGATGCTAAGATACCCCCAAGCCCTAAACATTTTTCAGATTTTCTAGGTCAGCCTGTAGAAGAAAACTCGCCTGGTCTTGCTAAAACCACTATACACAGACTAGTCATCAGCTCCAGGCTCAGATGACATTTGCATGTCTGATCTCAGACTTGTTGCAAAAGATATTTCAATTCCCCTTATTTCAATATATAGTTAATTTGTCCCTTATGCCTGGATGAATGCCGTCTTCGTTGAAATTTGCAAAATTACCCTCATCTTTAAATGTGGTGACGCCAATGACATCACAAACTACCGCCCTATCTCGGTATTACCTAGTCTGAGCAAAATAACGGAAAAAATAGTTGTAAACATGATGAATGATATTCTGACAGCCAATGACATCATTTCGCCCAACCAATTTGGTTTTAGAACTGGGCGCTCTACTACCCACGCGGCGTGCACTCTATACAACTACCTCGCAGCTGTCAAAGACGCCAAACAACATTCTGACGTGTCTTTCCCTGACCTGTCAAAAGCTTTTGACACTGTCAACCACAAAATCTTTCTACAAAAAAATCCCACGATCGGAGAAAGTTCTTTCAGCAGAATGGAGGCGTGTTCACCAAGATCGAGCACTAAGCGACCCGTTGCTTCGTTGATTCTCAGCGAGACACCAATACTTCCTTGTTTGGCGTGCAGACTCTATGATAGGCTTTCGGCACTTCAATGCACTCGCCATCAAGTGTAAAGGCCTGGATGTTCGACCACGCGGGGTATAGCGCGAGATCAAGAAGGGACACCTTTAGGTTGCGATCAAGGTTGTTTAGGCTGTGCGGCAGTTCGACTGCGCTGCCGTTTTGAGCATCAGAGAAGGTAACAAACATAGTGAGTATGGACACGGCCTACAGCTTCAATAAAGAGGCTACTTATAAGGCCGGTCCGTCATGTAACATCCAAACCTACGCAGATCATCTCACACATCCTGACATCCACGTGAGCGAGGGCAAGACCAATTCGCAGATGTTTTCCAGAAGTACCGCTGACCGAAAGTCACCAGCAAATTCCATCGTTCAGGGCCTGTATTTATAAAGATTCTTAAGATTCAGCGAAGAATTTATACTTAAGTGTGTAAGTTACTCTTATCTAAGAAAATATTTAAGAATGCATTCATAAAAAGATAAGTTTTTCTCAAACGCGTTTCCCGTAGCAACGGGAGACCTCTCTAATAACAAAGATATTTTTGGTACATAATAATGTCACGTGTCACGTTTCGATGTAAACACAGTCTGACATGGAGGAAAAAAAGAAGACAAAGCCGAACTGGTCAAACGACGAGTGTTTGAGCCTCGCCTATTACATGGCACAATACCAGGACATACTGAGGGGCAAGTTGGGTCCAGGATTGACCTCAGAAAAGAAAAGAACTACATGGAAGTTGGTGACGGACAGGATGAACGCCTCGTTCACAGCTGTCAAGTGGTCACAAGGAGAAGTGGAGAAAAAGCGGCACAATATTTTCTCCCAAACCAAATCGGAAATCCCGGCCCACAAGAAAGCGCAGTGTGCGACGGGTATGTGAACTTAAATTATTTCATGTAAAATATTTAATTGGAATGGTGTAACGGTATGTAATATTTTTTTAAGATTAGACCAAGTTTCGCTAAACTTTAGTTTCGGTAGTAATTTTGGAAATAATCAACTGTCGACACTGCCTTTCGAAACTAATTCAATTCGGTTGTTTGTGCTCGGAATGCGAGGGCTGTCGGCTACATTATCTCTCGTAAAGGCAGCTAAACATTGACTAGAATTCATTGTACTAAAACAAATATGACACAGAGTATAATTAAAACCGTAGTTCTTACTGGAAGTTAAGGGTGTTTGGAGTGTGTGTAGTGCACTGGACAAAATAATGTTGCAGATGATCAGATTGAACGAGACATTAAATTAGGATGATGGAGTTGGCCTTAATTGACTAGATTTTTGTAAAGTGAGTAAAAGCTGTTCATTTATTCAGCTTAAGAATATTTATGTACGAGGGAATGATTTGTTTTATTTAAAATGCAAATGTAGGTACTTCCTTAATATATGTAGACTTCCAAGCTGTGGAGACTAGATTTAAAATTATCAATGAGCTAGGTAGCATTTTTATACTGAGCACTACCACAGACAAAGGCTCATTCAGGTAGACCTATATTTTGATTCATGTCATAATGAATTACGTGTATAAATGAAATGTTTGCGCCATTGGACTATTGGTGTTATTATTTTTATTTCTAAACAACTCAATGTCAACTTTCACTGAATTGAAAATTCAAAGGATTTTTCATATTAATATCTTTTGCAACTTGACTGGTAGTACATAATCGTTACTTTGAAACATAATCTTTATTTATAACAAAACCTATTGTCAAAGTCATTGATTGCATCATCAGCTGTAAGTCTAAAATAATCTGAGATCAAATACAATGAAAGATATTATCTGGACAAATATACTATTTTGTTTTATTTTACAGATGAAGGGCCATCACTAAAGTCATTAAATGCTATAGCTGAGGTGGTGATGTCCATTCATGAATGTCTGTAAGTATTTTTTTCTCAAAATGCAGTGTGCAATGATAAATTAAAATGAAGGAGTGAATTTAGTATTTATCACAGTGCTTCAGATACATGTTGTGTTAAGCAGGTTTAAAAAGCTGCTAAATCCAATTTTTGTTTTCTCAAAATAATTGCTGCGTTTTATTCAGCTTGAGTTGTATCTGTTGTTTAAAAGTCCCACCAACTTAAGTTTCTTTAAAGGGTCAGTTATAGTTGTATAACTGTATTCTTGATATCATATATATGTTTTGTTTAGTTGTATAAATGTATATGTCTATATTTCAGCACTACTGACATGCCATGCTTTCCACCAGCACCTTTGCCCATCACATCTTTGGACACTCTGTCTAGTACCAGTCACGCACAGGCACAGTCAAGCAAATGATGTCAGACATGCAATACAGTTTCAGAAAATTAATGCACTGACTGTGGAACCTTCAGTATGTGCCGAAACTGCAGGAAGTATAGCCATCTAGTATTGACCAAACTCTGGCAATCAACATTAACTGAACAAGTCATGTGATCCAGTGTTGCTTGCCCTGGATGTGAACTGGCTGCCATTACGTGGCCGGGATATCGTGAAGCAGTGCGCAAGACAAGCAGTGGAATCAAACTCAAGCATATTCCATTGCTCATATTTAGTAAACGTTAGTTTTTTTTCTTTTAGTAAAGTACCAACTGTTGTGTTGATTTATTCGCAGAAAACATTATAAGAGAGAGCACTTACATATTTATTCGACTGGATGTGTACCGAAATAACAGTTTAATATATCACTAGTATGAGATAATGGGGTAGGTGGGCTAAACAAAAACAGAGCCTTATTTTGAACAATGTTTTTTGACAAAGAACATGCAGCATGAGATTGAGTGAAAGAGGGAGAAGTCACAGACAACAGGCCGATCAGTCAATAATAAATTCAAAAATGAGTTTCGGCAATTTGCTGTCTGTATCGAACACCTTTAACATTGACATCTGCAGCAATGGCACCATCTCCTTGTTGATCAACTCCATTATTTCCATCCTCCTCTTCATTACATGCAAGAGGTATTTGTCTCAATTTGCAGAGATTATGCACAACGGCACGTGCCAAAATTATTGGCCAGGCTTTCTCTGGTGACACCCATTTTTCTCCATGGAATACTTGAAATCTTCTCTTCAGCTGGACTATACACCTTTCAACTACACTACGTGTCCATTTGTGGGACCTAAAATGTAAAAAAAATGAGCAAATCATTTTATCCAGAGTTTAACAGCCAAACTTAACCATTATACCAGTTATCCCCCCTGTTGTGAGGAAGGATTTATGTCTATTTTATCAGATTTTTGCGATGAGCTCTTATAATGTTTAAATTTCAGTAATTATGCATCTTTATAAAAACTCAAGTGTTTGAAATGAGGATATATTTTTTTTCAAAAATGAATATCAAGGGAAACAACTCAATGTTCGCGATACCAAGCTCAGTTAGGTGATATTTTATTTATTTATTTATTTATTTGATTGGTGTTTTACGCCGTACTCAAGAATATTTCACTTATACGACGGCGGCAAGCATTATTGTGGGTGGAAACTGGGCACAGCCCAGGGGAAACCCACGACCATCCGTAGGTTGCTGCAGGACCTTCCCACGTACGGCCGGAGAGGAAGCCAGCATGTGCTGCACTTGAACTCACAGCGACCGCATCGGTGAGGTCACTCCTGGGTCATTACGCTGTGCTAGCGCGCTAACCAACTGAGCGGTGATATTTTAATACCTGTTGTAATTTGTTTGAGGGCCCGGTTGTGGTCTGAGAAAAGGGGTAGGAAGCCAGCGTTTAGATGTGCTAGGAGCAGTGATTTGTACCTGTGTCCCATCAATAGCCACAACAATGCCTGGAAATTGGGCAGCAGCGTAGAACGCTTCCTGCTTTTCTCGGATTTCGCGAGCTGTCAGTGGAAAACGAATGAACTGAGCAATGAGCCGGTTTGAAGATAGATAGGCAGCGCTGCAGCCGCTTTGCCAAGGGCGCACCCGAGGGCCATGAAATGTTTTTTCACCCACTCTTTGTGACCGCCCCTGTCGGTTGGCTTAGAGGTGGCACTGGAGAAGGCGCAAAGCCCCCGTTGAGTGCTAACACCAATGTGGAGATGATCATTCCAAGCGCCGTGAGGATAGAGACGATAGTGATCCCTTGCTCCCGGAAGAGTGTGCGGATGCGCTCAGTCAGCGTGCTATCGTCGCGTAGGATGCGATTTATGGTCTCTCTGATGCGGTTGATTTGAGGCCGCACAGCTTGGCGTGTTGACAAGGCTGCCTCGAGGTTGGCCGCCCTCTCATCCTCGAAGTTACGTAGCCGTTCTGCAATACGGCGCCAGGAGAATTCATCCTCAGCCTCCTCCAGTTTCCGGTTTTGCCTAGCTATGTCTTCGTCCAGCCTTGACAGCTTGGCGAGGTTATTCGTGAGTTCACCCTGGACATTCTGCAGCGCGTTGTCCAGCACCAGAATTTCTCGAAGTTTGACCGGTGAGTCGAACATCGTTTCAAGGGCTTGCTCAGTGTCGCTATCCGTGAGGCTTGTTTCCATTTTGTGGACCTACAGCGTCCGCTATCAAATGCTACTAGGACGCATCAGAAGCATCTTTCGCTGTTTGGCTCAAATTCTTCAGCTCAAGGGTATCTACAGTGGCGGGCGCGGCACCCAGCTCATCGGCCGTTGTCTGCAGGGTTGTCACTGCTGCCTTCGACAAGGCTGTGCGTCCACGTTTCCAGTCGACAAAGCCAAGATCTTCCCTAATAACATTTAACCCACTGCGTTGGCCGGCTGTTGTGGAAAGGGTCAAAGGCTTACCAGTACGTCTGTTGACGATGTCCAGGTTTGGAAAGGCCATAAGCCGCAGTTGTTCTGATCGACCTCAGATTTTGTGTACTCCGCGAGTGTCAATGTCCGCTTCCCCAACCTCGGCCATCATGACGTCATTGTTCCCGGCACCGCGCGCCTAGCCTTCAAGATCACTCCAACTTCGTCCGACCCTAACGTCACTGTGGTCGATAACCTCGGACGCGCAATAGTCAAGAAGACTACGATCAAAGTCAGCGGAGATGAAGTCTTATTCATCGACCACTCCGATGTGTTCCATTGCTATGGATAGATCTATGGCTGACCAGAAATGAACGACAGAATGCGGTTTATCAAGGCACTGGTAGAGAAAACATGCTCAAACATCGCGTCAAAGCGGCAGAACGGCGGATAATGCTGGAGAAAAAGCCATCGCTCGGGCATATGGCAATCGGTTCTACATCCCACTGGATTTCGAGCTCCCCGAGAGCCATATCCCTTCTATTAGAGTGCCTTGGCCGAACGACTCGTGTACGAACTGACGTTCAACGATTACGGCCGGGTCCTGAAGACGAAAGATGGTGAAACCGCCACTTACACCATCGACAATATCAGTCTGGAGTTCGATAAGGTCACTGAACCGGAGGTGGCTAGACAGATCCGCAATCAGTTTGACGGCGCGTACAGGCGTCTCCATACTATATGATCGCGTTCTCAGGAACAAAAACTTGAATGTGTCAGCCAGTTCGCTGAAGGGTGTCTTGATGTTGTTACAGACTTAAACAGCCGGGGCATGATGTGCCAGGAATCCTTCTACAACCTAAAGATCACCAAAGTGGAGGTTACGGTAAAGGGTGTCCCCAGTCAGCTGTACAGCCAGGGAATGCGAGAATATCAGCAATGGGAAGAGACCCAGAAGTTCTTCGCCAGCTTACCCACTAAGTAGCGGGACCCACAGGTGGCCTAAAGAGTAAGGCCTAGCAGATGTGTCTCTTGATGAGTTCTCTATGGCTCTCTGGCTTGATTTGAGGACAACTGATTACAACCAGCTGCATGGCAGTGGTAGGCGCTTGGAGAACATCAGTGGTTGGATCACTATACAGATCACGAAAGAGGTCGAGGCGGCGGCGGGCTTATTGAATGTGTATCAGTATTGATCATTGATGACTGTAGCGCCACGAAGGCGTTTACTTAGAAAAAGGACATACTCAGTTCCCATGCGGACCAAAGCGTCCATGACTCCATCCTCAAGGACCTGCGCGAGCTGACGCATTGGGTGGCCCTCTTTCACTACAAAGATCGGAATTCATTTGAAGACTGTCAACGCGAGAACGATGTCATCCCGACCCAGGAAGAAAGGGTAGCGGTTCGACAGTTGTTCGCAGAAAAGCGGCATTCTAAGCTTGTACTGAGAGAGTGAGTGACTGTTCGGGGTTTAAGGTCGTGCTCAACAATTTTTCAGTCATATGACGACGAAAGCTTGTATTGAAGACTGATCAGTCATCTGCATATCACGTGTGCTGAACTCACATAGTTGACGGTAGAACTGATACTTCTGCTTGTAGCGATCGCAGTCCTAACCCCGCTTTTCATCGTACTCATGCGCGACTATATTAGACTAAGGGGTCGGTTGGTGGGTATACATACAAGTGTCGCACCACTTCCCCGCAGAATAAAAATGGACTGTGACGAATACATCGATAATTTGCTTGACGAAGACGACAGACGCCAGCCTAGGGAAACAAACGACATGCCCTGTCCCGCGATGGGGCAGAATCAAAACACCAATCTGCAGAATGGACAAAACATAGGGGAAAGCTGGTCGCGCTTGCGTCAGGTGGACAGGTCAAGCAGTATTTGGGGAAAGACGTGACAGCCGACGAAAGACGTGACAGCCACGAATGATCCGCAGACTCAAGATTTAAGGACTCAGCCCAACTCTTTCTATATGCAGTAACGATGTCTTCTCCCATCAGTGATGGAAAGATGCTGGTAAGCGCGCTCTATCACGCAGCAGTAGTCACTCTCCTGGTTTCTGGGAACGTTCGTCTAGGCAAGATGTTCATGAAAGCACCCATCCCAAAGCTAGACACCACAACCCAAGACATGGGAATGGTCCTTGTTGATATCAGTCTGGCTATGTGGACGGAAGACCTGTTAATTAAACAGGGGATCCTTTCTCCGTATATTATGAAGTAACAATGGCCTCGATCGCGATGATGATGGGCGGCGCGCTCGTAAACGCTCTGGCCTTCTCGGGGTCGAACTATCTCTTCTCGATGGTAACGGCTGCCGGTGTGGACGAGGAGCGGAAGCGCCACGACAAGGCAGTAGAACAGCTCCAAACCGCCCAGGTAGCTGAGCGCTCAGACTGGATCAACGAAGAGCTCCGGTGGCAGGGCTTTGCCGTCCAAGCTTTCCGAGATGTCGGCTCTGCAAACCCTGGCACAAAACCACAACTCTCCGATTTCTATGTGCCTTCAGAAGACCAAAAGCACTGCAATATTACCTTCGTCATCCTGGGAATGTGCGGGTTTGGCCTTGTCAGCTTTGGGATAGCTAGAAAACTTGCCAAGTAATCCGAAAAAGCCGCGCTGCGACGGCCTACAAGCTAACCAAGTAATCCTAACAGACCGTGTTTCATCGCCGGAAGGCGTTTGAGGCCAGTGCCGACATAACCTAAGTAGTGAGGCGGCAGATTTGTTGCGCCCTTTTTATGCGCCTTTTATATATATGCAAAGCAACGGTGAATCGTACGATGAATTTGCAGGAAGAGATATACTTCACGATGCTAGAGGTCTGCCACCGCGCTCGCCAAGGCCTCTGCAGATGTGGCCAGGGCCTGGCTTAAGAAACAGAAACAGTTATATCTCGCAGATATATCTTCCAGCACCGCGGCGTATCCCTAGGCCAAAATTCGATGTTTCGGTGCCGAATGAAGTCCATCGTGCCGATCTTCTGTTTCTGCCGCATGATCGACCAGGTCGAGACCGGAAGCTTTACAAGTACGCCCTGGTTGACGTCGCCTCTCCCTATAAAGATGCCGAACCTCAAGTTATGAAGGAAGCTAGAGGTCGATGATGTTCTAGCCCGCATATACAGTCGGGGACCGCTTAGATGGCCGAAGCTGCTCCAGGTCGATCCAGGGCGTGAATTCATGGGCGTTACAAGCCAGTTGAGGCCTAAACAGACGTGGGCGGGTGGACGTCCACCGAGACAAAGGCGCTGTGGAGCAATTCAACCGGACTCTGGCTGACCGGCTTTTCGGTCATCATTGTGCGTTTGCCTCCCGGAAAGAAATCGACAGATTGGGTGGCCCGGCTGCCTGCTATGGTGTCTGCTCTCAACAATGAAGTTACCCGCCTCACTGACAAAGAACCTAAGGATACCAACAAAGCAAAAGCGATGACATAAAAGCCCACCTCCACTGTTCCAGGCCGTCCTGTTGGCCTTCGTGAACAAAAGCTCCCTTCTGAGGTTGTCGTTCGCTATCCATACCAGCCAGGCGAGCTAGAAGGCCGTCGCAGTCGTGAAACAGCGCCTGTCTGGTCTCTAGAGGTGTATCGGCTTGGATGTTCTGTCACTAAGCCCAATGAACCGGTAGTGTACTATTTGTTGGATGGTCCGCCACGTGAGTTTGTTCATGAGGAACTTCTTGTGGTGCCGCCTGGAAGGGCATCTTTGTGTCCGTACGCCAGCGTGTTCATTCCGTTTTTGGCTATCCAGTGCGTGGAGTCGAAGGGTGGGAGCCATACCTTGTTCACGCGCTGCCAATATATGCGATGGCGCTATGACTGCTGAACATCAGTGCCTTAGCGGAAGGTCTGCTTTTCGAAGAGAGCCTCTTTGTACTGCTCATGCCTGATATGCTTCTTCACGATGGCCTTTTTCATGTTGTGGCTTCTAGCCTAGAGAATGCTGTACATCTTCGGGCACATGCCGATGTATTCGGACATTGGGCGCCCAGCACATTCACCCTTCATCTTACCCAACACCTTGTTCGCCATGCTTTGCAGTGGGTTGTCTGTTGGGTAGTCGGACGTGTCATAGGGACCTGCATGCCTGGTCATATCCCTGTACACATCTTCTGTCTGAATCTCTTTGAGCAGGCTGTCTGTGTCAGTGTAGAGGAGTTGGCAACGTTCTTCGTAGTGAGCCTTCATCTTGTTGTAGTAAAAGTCATACATCAGGTCTTTGGAGAGCTCGAGGATGCCCATACCCACATAAAAGGGGCTGTTGAGCAGTAGACGGTCATAGTCTGTAAGCACTTCCGTCTTCTTCAGCAGAGCATACCAAGGCAAGCCGAGACTGGTGTAGTAGTGGGCGGCGTCTTGGTCGTACTGTCTCAGACAGATCTTCTGGAAGGTCTCAAAGACATCCGCCAGTAGTAGGACATCAGTGCGGTTGTAGAGGTCATGGTAGTCCCCTAAAGTTGCGCATCCGAAGACCTTCCAGACCAGTTGTAAATGGGCATAATACTCATCGTCGATGTGCGTGTGCGAGAGCTTGCTGAAGAAAGCCTTTTTGGGGGGAGCTTAGGCACAGTGAAGCGCTCGCATGAGGCCATGTACTCGTAGGCGTAGATGCCTTTTTACTGTAACATGTTAAGATGTCGACATTCACATTTTTGAACATGTTGTATCATTACAAACTGATGAAAAATACTGACATTTTAACGTTTTATTTATTATCTAATTGAATGTATGTATGCTTTGGGTTTTACGTCGTACTTAACGATTGTTTAGTCATATGACAAGGAGGAGTCATGAGGTGTACGTACATATATTGTATCTTCTTTTGTCAGGGCGAGTCCGTGCCGCCAAAGTGCTGCCGTCCTTGAATTATCACGTCGGAGACACCAGATATGACACCCCACCCAGTCAAATTGTACTGGCACCGAGCCCACCAGCCATGTTTTCTTGCTCTAACCCCATCAGTGCTGAACGCTAAGCGAGGCAGCAATAAGTAGTATTTTTAAAGCCTTTCGTATCTGCGATTGATCCCCTGTCTCCCCACTAAGATAGACGCTATAACCATTAGGCCACGGAAGTGGTCTAATAATTATTGTTTAGAGTATAGACATATTTTCCTCTTATATGACAGCAGCCAGGTTTATGGCTGGAGGTAACAGGACTTAAAGCCGCAGTCAAAACAGACAGAGATGGATGCGAACTCCTGGCTTATAAATAAATGTTTTTAAAAAACAATAAATCAATTATGAATGTCGAGCGACATATCATTTGACGTATTTATTTATTGAATTGGTGTTTCACGCTGTACCGCACTCAGGAATATTTCATTTATATGACGGTGGACACATTATGGTTGGAGGAAACCGGGCAAAAATTCTCTGACCACGGAGGGATTTGAACGTATGCCATAGAGATTAAAAGTCACCTTCAACTACTAGACCACGATCCGTTCCCGACCACGTAGTAGATGCATTTGATAAAATATCAAAGAAGTAGTTTAATATGGATTGCAATGAATTTTGTTTTTGCTAAGATCAGAAATTAAATTAAGTTTACGTAAGGAACGTTGAAGGCGTGGGTACACCTGACCACAATTTAAAGATGTACACGTTATGCCAAAAACTTTAATAGGTATTGAATTTTTGACTTGAGTTACAAACATATTTATACAGTATATACTGCTAAAGACTCGTAGTTCATAGTTGTATGTGGGTTCAACAGTAAAAATAAAGAAGCCGATGAAACACCACGTTACTGCGAAAGGTTTCAAACGCCTTCGATCCATATGTCGGGATGTAAATTATTATTATCATTGATAACGATTCCGGCATGTGGATCGCAAGCTTGTGAAACCTTTAACATTTATGTGGTGATCCTTCGGCTGCTATTATTATTAATATTAATAGATGTGCAATTCTCATATGAGACTAATTCCCAACCGTCACATCGTCGTCGCCGCTCATTTTTTACCCTATGTGCTGTTGTATTTTATCATGAGCGTTATAGTGATGTTCAAACTAAGCATGCCCAACCGTATCCCAGTCATCTAAAATGATGAAGACGAACGTTCGCCATACTGTACAAACGATACTTGATCTCTTCGGTGCCCTAATTGTTGCAGGGTCCTCTTCGAAGTCGGGAGACCCCCCGGGTCAAACCCGAGTCGGGTCATAGCAAAGACTGAAAAATTGTACTTGCTGCTGCCATGCTTGGGGCTCAGCGCTGAGAGGTTAGTTCAAGGAAACGTGATTGGCTGGTCCGATGTCAGCATAGTGTGAATGGGTGAGGTCATGTCGGCTTCTGTGACATCAGCACCTTGGCGTCTCAAGAAGTCACAATACGTGTGAATATATCTAATGACTCCTCGTCGTTATATGACGTTAAACCCCAAGCATACATACATACACACATACATACATACATACATACATACATACAAACAATGGGGCCTCCGTGGCTCAGTCAGTTAGCGCGCTAGCGCAGCGTAATGACCCAGGAGCCTCTCACCAATGCGGTCGCTGTGAGTTTAAGTCCAGCTCATGCTGAAACGATACTTCATTAAAGTAAGCTGACACGTGCAGACAAAAAGACATGAAGACCACAGAAACGCGTGCATGAAGCTGTTTTATTTGGCTTTTTTTCTTTTTCAGAGACCACGAACAAGTATGTGTATACAACACATCGACAACGTTGCTAAGCACTGTGCCTAATGCGTTTGATATCTCTACATCACTCCAGTGTGTATAGACAAGAGAATATACAAATATAATCCGTCTTCGAACATATCTGTTTCTCTGAGGAGGCTTCTCTTATAATTGTTAATAGATTTATTGACTTTTAATCATTATTTGTCCCCCCCCCCCCACCACCATGAAAACGTCATTTTAAGAACAGTAGTCCCTATTCGTACATCAGACAAATATGCCAGGAATTTCGATCAGATACTTTACTAAAGGTCAACTTACTTCCTAAAATTATAAACTTAGATTTCGTTGAAGCACATTACGCATGGGTATAGCCCTTCACAGTCATTGATGTGAGCTGAGTTACATAAGCCGCTTATATTGCTGTGTTATTCACTAGAGCGTTTTGTCCGAGGCCTGTCCTTGCTTGACGCTGAGTTCCGGTCTCTAGACCAGTTTGATGCTGTGGCCGTTGTTGTATGGGGACGGCTGGTTCCTCCCCACGGACTAGATACTTGCCCACAACCCACAGCTCGGAGCGTCGGTTGAACATGCTGAACATGGTGTGGTAGTCGGCGACGTACGCCTCGTCAGTCGTCACCACACCAGCAGCCGCCAGAGAACCCTTAAAAGCATCCACCGCCGCCTCCTTACTCATGGCGCCTCCATTAAACGGCCTGTTAAATTAGAAATGAAATTTATAAAACAATTTAACATATATTTACTGTGAAACCGAATGACTTAATCAGCGCTAAAAGAAAACCATTATACGGTACGTATATAAACAGTCCCAGATTTGTGTATATGAACAGTCCCAGATAGGTGTATATGAACAGTCCCAGATAGGTGTACATGAACAGTCACAGATAGGTATATATGAACAGTCACAGATAGGTATAGTCTCAGATAGGTGTAAATGAACAGTCCCAAAGTGGTGTATACGAACAGTGGCATATAGGTGTATATGAACAGTGGCATATAGGTGTATGTGAACAGCCCCAGACAGGTATATATGAACAGTCCCAGATAGGTGTGAATAAACAGTCCCAAATAGAGGTATATGTACAATCCCAGAGAGGTGTATATGAACAGTGGCATATATGAGTATGTAAAGAGTCACAGATAGTGCATATGAACATTCACAAATAGGTGTATATGAACAGTCTCAGAGAGGTGTAAATGAACAGTCCCAGAAAGACATATATGAACAGTCCGAGATAGGTGTATGTGAACAGTAGCATATAGGTGTATGTGAACAGTACCATATAAGTGTAAATGAACAGTCACAGATAGGTGTATATGAACAGTTCCAGACAGGTGTATATGAAAAAATGCAAATAAGCAATAGAAAAAAGATCCTATGTGTAGGTGCATGTGACTAATTGATTGGTCTTTTCAACATCATGAAAACTGTTGGCTGATTCTCTTTATATGATACCGTCCTATGTTCGTACTTTATATACTTTCTTAGTTCTTTGTTTTTTTGTGTTATACGTCGTTTTGGGAATATTGTTTGATGGCACTCGTGTCTTGCGTTTACACGTATTTACATCCGACATTCGTATACTAATCCTAAATCATAAAGGAGTGTTTTCAATGAATATAATCAAAAGGCGTCAAAACCGACAGGCGTATACCAGCCGTCGTAACTCCCATGGCTACCAGTGTTGTAGATATTACGTCGCCATTGGAGTTACGTGAACGTAGAGCTACGTGCGCTTTGTGAAACGAGGCCCAGGGTCCATATTGGTTGACGGCTGGTTTTAACACCTAAACACTACAATAAAGTGCCACCTTCTTTATTATGACGATGTGGCGATGAGTCTGTGTGTATTCCAAGGTACCAAACTATATACTCACTTGACGTAGACCTCCATGGCGGGCATTCTGTCCACGGTCACCTCAGGGTTGGTTGGGGCAGGCGGGTTAGCCATAGGTAAGATGAAGATCATGGTGGAAACATTCGCCACGGGTGTCAGGATAGGGTAAGTACTGTTCATCACCAGATCTACAACAGCAACAACTCAGCAGCCATTAAACCTGTACAGAGCATGCGAATTTTGCGATGATCGACTAGAAACGCCTCTTTGCGCTTTACGAGTGGTATGCGGCTTATGTAACATATTATTTTTATAAACTTTTCGATCACTAACATTTTCAAATTAGACCAATACCAACAAATGCTAATTCCATCATCATTGTTCAACGTAATCAAACTGTTCCGCCGCGCATGCACCGCTTACGACGCGTGTACATCACTAGCACATACTTATACGGACAGCTGACGATTCTCATTTGTAGGATAGAGGTGGTACTGTTACATCATCATTACCGGTCTTTTTTATGTTTTTATAAATTAATTTGATTTGTGTTTAACGTCGTACTAAAGAATTCTTCACTCATTTCAGAGGCCTCTGTGGCTCATTCGGTTAGCGCGCTAGCGCAGCGTAGTGACCCAGGAGTCTCTCACCAATGCGGCTGCTGACCAGCTTATGCTGGCTTCCTCTCCGATCGTAAGTGGGAAGGTATGTCAGCAAACTGCGGATGGTCGTGGGTTTCCCCCGGGCTATGCCCGGTTTCCACCCACCATAATGCTGGCCGCCGTCGTAAAAGTGAAATTTTCTTGAGTACGACGTAAAACACCAATCAAAAAAAAAATCACTCATTCCATAGTTGGTGTATGAGTGAAGAAAACCGAAGTGCCCAGTGACAACCACAGGCCTTTGACAAGTTGTTGATGACATTCCCGCTTGTGACGCGCAGACATGCATACCATATTGGTGGAAGACAAGTGGCCTTCAACGAACGTAAGACTGCGCTTAATGGCTGAATGGCCACACAAATAATGACAGGGGGAATCTACAAATCCCCTGCTCATGGCATAGTTTGAACCCGCGCCTCGTGTGTTTAGCTTGCAAGTGAAATGCAAGTGCCTCTATCGACTAGACTGTGACCCGTTCCCTTTATATGAATGCTGTCAGGTTCTTGGATCGAACAATTTGAGCAGAACCCTGAGTAAATCAGCGTATCGTCTGGTACCTGACAAACTTACAACCATAGGACCAGTGAGTACTAGATTCAAGTAATCTATTTTCCTGATCAGTGGTTGATCAGCTGAATCGAATGAGACACCGTGTGGTGATCCAGCAATCATCCAATGGTGATTAAACCTTTGAACGTACAGGTATTTAATTTAGCATTCGTCGATTTCAATTGTTTTAAGTGTCTGTTGCTGTCATATTTTGCATAATTTGTTCTCTGTTGCAGCCAAAGGCATGTCTGCGTGTCTACAGGTCTATAGGCCTATTTTTTGCAAAATTTGTTCTCTACCGAAGACATTCTTAGCGTGATCTGGTGTCTACCGCAGACACAATTTAGTGTCGACTGAAGTCATATTTTGTGTAATCTGGTGCCTTCTTATTTGGGTATCTTTTCATTTTGCCTATTTTGTTCTCCACTAAAGTCATGTCCTTAGCATACTTTATATGCCTAGTTTATAATCTTGTGTCTACGGTAGTTAAAATTTGGTGCCCACCACAGTTATAATTTGGTGTTTGAAGGAGCCCTATTTTGCATAATTTGATGCCCTCTTCGATTGTAACCTAGATCTTTTGGGATTGACTAAGACTTCTGTTCACGCTTCACTCAAAAAATGAAGCCGTTAATATTAACAAAGTCTGTTGGGTGAGTGATGCTAGAATGTATTCTGCTATTGCAGCAGATTGTTCTGTTAAATATAACACACACATTCTATTAATTCAAAATAAAGGTACCATTAGACTAACAGGATATTATGTTGAATGTGACAGAACATTGCGTTATAATGATAGAATACATTCTAGCATCACTCTTCTGTTAAAGTTAACAGACTATTTTTTTTAGAGTTTACTGATGATACGAACGGGAATGAGATTGGGACTTTGAACATTCAGCAAGGTCATTTCAGCTCATGACTTCTTGACCTCCCTAGTCTTAGACTAATATAAAGTTTTGAGCATTTGTCAACCTACATTAAGGCTAACCTATAAGATTTTGTCAAAACTGGAACAATAAAGCCTTGGGGGCAAGTGTTGAAGAGACAGTGTGTGTGACATCTACTTTCCACCACGTGGTACAACTTTAATGTCTAACATATTTCTTAATATCCAGCTTACATGTACGTTACATTAAACAGTACATACAATAGCGTCTCGACTTTCTTCTTGGAACTTAAAATTGGCTATGAACCCTTGTATTCCTAAGGCCCCAGTGGCCAGTCCGGAAATAAAGTATATTACACTATTTTATCCTCTGAGGTAGATTTGAGTTAATTGCCCAGAAATAAATTCATTCATCAATCATTCAAGGAATAACAGCTATCTCACTCACTGTCTTCGTTCTTGCCACCCGTCACGTATCCTGAAAGACGAGAGCTGAGGCCAATGTTCCCCATGAAGCCCCTACTCATCTGGGACGTATAAGCCACCGACATGTCTTCATACCGTCGGTGCTCATAGTCCTGAACAAAACCGAATAATAAGAAAAATAGATGTTAAATACAAAATATTCTGAAGAATGAAAAATAATATTGATGTAAACAACTCCGTAAAGTATATACATATTTTTTTATTAAAGTGGAATGCGAACTTTCGAAGGCACAGGTTGACTGTGCCGATAGGATGTGTGCATCACACTTTTTCTGATATACTAATACCATTTTAAATAAAAGGCACTGAAATATTTGAATACAATGGTGGGCTTTATAAGCCATACTGACGGCATTAATGAACTCTGAATTCACATCACCTTTTGTTCCTGATGATCACCAGAATTTTGGGGAACATTATTTCAGTAATCTTTCACTCAAATGTATAATCAGTTACTCCAAAATTCAGTGTCGTTATTGAAGTTAGAAAAACTCCCTGTGAGGTCAGGTCTGATAGTATGGTCCATAAAGCCCATCTTACAATTCAACGCCTTAAACTCTTTTCACCAAAATGTAAAAATGAAAGTATATTTATGCATGGTTACAAGTGGTCTGTTTAGTTATGCCTAATGCCTATCAAGTGATGCCCACTTCCATTTTTACAGATCTTTCCCTTTAATAGTATGTCTAGATTCTAACTATTAACTACATGATGTTCTGGTTCAACTCACATGAGAACACTCTGCTTTCTAATGAAACATGTTTTTGCCAGGTGCTGTCTCATTATTTAATGATCTGTCTAATTAGCGACGTCTTAGGAGGATTAATGACTGCATGGATGGGAAATGGGAATGCAAATTTACCGGCGTCTTGCTAACGGTCGTGTAAGCTACACAAGTCCTTTTCTGGCAGATTGACGGGGCTCCGTCCGACGGCGTCTGGCTGAAGCCCATCTGGGGACCGAACGGAAACCCTCCGCTACCGAATATGCCATTGGGTCCGAAGAAGGCGGCGAAAAACCCATTGCTACCTTGGACAAGGCAGAGGCACACAAACACTGTGGTTAACTTCGCGACAGCCATATTCTGAAAGAGAGAAGAAATTATCACTTATCCTTTGATGGAATTAGAATTAACGATTTGATTTTTGCAGTACTGTTGACAGCTTCCCTTTGCATGATTTTTTCCTATTTTCGTACTTTATATACTTTCTTTCTTTGATGGTTTGTGCTGCACGTTGTTTTGAGAACTGGCCTGGAGAGTATTGACCTAGAACGTCAAGAGTGGATGACGGCTGGAAAACGAATGTCTGTTTCGACGCATAGATTACATATTTGCTGGGAAAACTGGTATGTGAAAAATGGGCGCGTCTGTATTTCCGGCTTGCAATTTACTCCAGAAAATCAACTATTTATTTAAGAAATTTTGCAGTAAAAATGTCTAAAATTTACACCAGTAAAACGGACGTGCTCACAGCTTAATGTATTGATTTATTCATTTATTTGATCGTTGTATAACGCCAAATTCATGAATTCTTCGGTCATATGATGGCGCTTAGCATTATGTCTGGATAAAACCCGGCTATATGGAGAAAACCTCTCACCTATCAATACCTTTAAGGTATTTCGGCTCGTGACTTTTGGAGCTCGCTGACCTTGGATTAAGGTAAAATTTCAACCATTTTGTCAACCTACATAAATACTGCTCTGTAAGGTTTTGTCAAAACTGGAACACAACAACTATAAAGCCCATATTCCCTCAAAGTTTAAAATATACCGTAACCGTTTTGTATTTCTTGATATCAAGCTTAGGATGTGTCGTAACATAAAACAGTACAAACAACAGCTTCTCGACTTTCTTCTTGGAATTTAAAATTGGCTATGTACCGTTGTTTTCCTAAGGCCCCAGTGGTCAGTCCGGAAATTGAGTAGCCTGTAGTCGTGACGTTAACGACGTGATGGATGTCTGAACAATTCTGTAGCGGAAAGAGCGCGCTGGAAGGTGTTGAGTTTGAAAACCTTAACAGGGAGAGGTTCAAAACCTCCTTTTTCCTTGTTCTCTAATTTTAATAGAGTATAATATGCACCGACCATGGGCGTTTATTTATTTAACGCCACACTCAGAAATTATTTCACTTATACACCGGCAGTCAGCCCGGAGGAAACCAGGGTGAACCACAGCCTCTATTCATAACCATGGGTTTTTGATGCCTAGCTCATGGACTTCAGAATTAGAAAAATATTCTAACTTCGTTTTCCTTGCAGTAATATAGACTTCCGACATATCCATGTCTAAAGCTGGTGTTGTTACGTGTCACTGAATAAAGGCAATTTTGGTGAAACAAGTGAAACAACTGATGAACTCTTCAGGCCAAAAGACAACTGGAGTCAGGAAAATATCAAACAATTTTAAATTTTTTTTGAATGTACTTGCTATGGATATAGGAAATGGAAATGACAAAGTATAACAAGACAATACTCACCACGATCTGTGTTGTGTTGGCGGCTTATCAAAGCACAAATGTAGCAGCTGCTGAGTACGCCTCTTTTTGAAAGAAAACAAACCAGTTACTATTGATTCATAAAAAAACGGGTTCGATTGTCTTGTTAAATTCGGGGTCAATCTGCTAAGGGCAAATTAGTAAACTCGGCTGCCGACTGTATTATTGCGTTCTATGAAAGGCCATTTACACCACAAACCAACAACGTTTCACAGATTTGTGGCCACTATCACTTTACGCTGAAACTTCATGCTCAATAATATTTCACGTATACACTGCCGGTCAATTTTATGGGTGGTCGAAACCGGAGTGCCTGCGGGTAGACCGCGCCGGTTAATTTTATTGGTGGTCGAAACCGGAATGCCCGAGGGGTAGACCTCGCCGGTCAGTTTTATGGGTGGTCAAAACCGGAGTGCCCGCGGGGTAGACCGCGTCGATCTTTGTCAAGTTACATAAACACTACCCTACACGTGACGTGCAGATTTGACCGCCATATAGGTGGAAGACAAATGGTCTTCCACGAACCTTAACCGGCGCAAATGGCCCCACGAGGTTCGTCAAGAGCTTAGTGTCCCCATGGCCTGACAAGCAATCATTACACATGGAAATGAGAATCAATGGATTACAGAGTTCCTATAAGCCCGGATCACATTGTGTTTCCGGTTGCTTTAACATGGCGCATGCCATAGCCACATAAGAATCCCACTTTAAAAATTTAATTAAACTCCAGATTTACAGAGTTATCAAACACATCAGAAAAAAATGGCTTACTCTTCCTGAAGAACTCAGGTTATGTTTTTTGTTGTCTTTTCTTCCTAGGTCCTTGGGATGAGCATATACTGGTGATGGGACAGGCATTTCCTGCTGTAGTATATGCTTCACCAGGCTGCCCTTTCATTTATTATTCATGGACTTAACTGTTGTTTAACGTTATACTCAAGAATTTTTCACTTATGCGATTGCGGTCAGTTGTAACCGCAGGCAAACCACAAAATTTTGGCGGTTTGCTGACGAACTGTTACGCAATTGACTCAGACCTAGACACTGTATTGGCGGAAGATAAGTGGTGGTCTTCAGCGAGTGTCTCTGACAGATTACTGTCACCAAGGCTTACCGTCTGCACAAAAAATCCAGACATTCACAGTACGGCCTGAATCAACACCTCTTGTGAATGACATTATGCATAGCAAAACCAAATCAAAAAGAATATTTGTCTGCATTTGACGCAAGATTTATTGATTTGATTGATGATTTATGCCGTACTCAAGAATATGCAAGATTTATGTACAGTGTATCTCCTTCTCAAGACTAAAATGAGAAATGTTATTGCCCTTTTCTTACTAATTTAAGTTGTAATAACGTCTATGACAGCCCGTGAGAAAGCAGTACCGTTATTTCTTTCATAATTAAGGTCTGATTTGTCTTCCGTACACTTAAATCCAAAATCCCCAGCTTTCTCTGACCATACGGCGGGTTATAAATATCCCGTGTCGTGCATTTCACATAGTTTAATTAAGCACAATCCAATCTTTAATGCTATCATAAACATAAATAATACAGCCACTTATATAATCATCACGAAATTACCACTGTTTTTGTATTTGTTCTAGATAATCCGACGTTCGTTATGGAAATACAGTTATGTAACTTATATCTCGAACAATTACTTCGTTATTCTCCATAAAAACATGTTCCGTAATAATGACTAACATTGCTGTATATTGATAGGTTGGGTTTGTTATTCGTGTATATTATTTTCTAACTTTGTTTGGATTTAATTTTAGGACCGTTCTGAAAATTTGAACCACGCATGCATGTTAACATGGGAGGCTTGTATAACAGGTGATCAGTTTGTACGGGGCTCGCTGCCGTCCCAATGATCTGATAAACAAGTAAATACAATTTGTGGTTTGATAGGTGTTTTACGCCTATGAATAGTTCTCCTACGCACGACGGCGGTCAGTTTTATGTGTAAAACGCCCGCGTAGGGAAACCACAGAACCTGTATGCAAAGCTAGTGTCCACTCCAGACAATCCAACATCACTCAACTTTTCAACTTTTGCTGACTCAACAAGATTCAACAGCAAGTTGAATGGTCCGGTCCACACTACAAATCAGATAGGTCAACACTGTCCACTATTCTTGTGTGTTGAACCGTTGAGCTGTGTTCTTTTTTTTTTTTTTTTCTAAACTTTCGATAAACTGGAGGGAAATTTCCATCTTTCTCTCTAATGCATGAGACACAATGGCGAGCAGATGGAAAAGTCAGAGTGTGTTGTACAGGCAAGGGTATTTTTCTTGCTCTTGTATCAACGAGACTGTTTCATCGTGAGACAAGTTTCTTTCTATCGCCATTGGCTCCGCCATTTTGCCCAGGTCACGGTGACGTTATTTCTACACGCCCACTGACTGGCTGCTTTTTATGAACTTGACTCAGCTTGTCAAATACACATGCACATTTCCAGTTCAGCAGTGTTGGATGGTGTTAAGTGTTGTTGAACGAAGTTGAAGAACCCATCCAGATTACTCAACACTGCTCAACCTGTTGACTCATCTTCAAGTTCACTCTTGTTTAGTCATAAAAGGTTGAGTGATGGTGGAGATTCTGGACGGAGTTTAATCGTCGCCATCTGGATTTCGGTTAAATGTCAGTAGAAAAATCTATGAATTCTAATACTCTATTTTAATTTTTTTCACATTAATCACTTTTTTCGTTCTTCATCGTATAAAAAATAGTTTTACCGTTAATTTTTTTCTAAGCAGCTACATGGAGTTCATATTGTAACCATCGAAAAGGACAAACTAGTCAAAATTTTAAACCTTTTAAGAAACGAAACATCATCTTTGGTCTTTTTTTTTAATCTTAATCTTGAAATGCTGGTTTCTGTTTTCAACGTGTACAAGAATTTTAATATTTTTTGTTAGCGTAGTTTTGTCAATTTTCAGTCTTTTTGAAGCTGATAGATTATGCTGATTTCCCACTGACATTAGGTACACTTTATACATTACATACTCTTTCGTATTTCACTTTATTGCGTTCAAATCGTTGTACGAAAAAACGTAGTCCAGTGACCAATCAGAATAAAAATGAAAATTGAGACGTTTTGGCAGTCTGACGCATCTCAACTTCAGGCGTAGGAGAGTTGGTGAGCAACTTACCAAAGGCCTGCGGTTATGTGTGGCGCTATACAACAATCACATAAATTAATGAATGTTTATTTACTCAAGAATACATTATGTCGAGCGAGGAAACCGGGCAGAATTCGTGGGGAACTCACGAAAAGCTACAGGCTGCTAGCAGACCTTCCGACTTACGAAATAAATATATTATTTCGCCTGACCAAGTTGCCCGAAACTCGCAAAGCATAACAAATAGACCACACAGTTTAGACTACAACTGCTTTAGATGGGAATGGTTTATCCGCTGTCACGAGGATGCTTTGAAGTCAACAAAACACTTACTGAGTATGAACTGACCGCTAAGCCCCTTTAACGCTGTACAATTCTACGGTTAATTGTATCTGTCCTGAAAGACATAAACAAGCGGTATAGCCCGAGGCTAGTTTTGTTGTCTTATACAACCGCTTCGTGACGTTTGTAGTGAGAATGAAATTAGTGGAGGCAGCTTCATAACAGATCAAAATAGAACCTTTTTTTCCAGCCTCGCTATCGTTGTCACGTGACACCGGGCTTATATATAAGTCTAGTTCAGTCGTTCATTGACATGTCACATGACCATTATTACAGGAATGTCATTGGTGGTAAGACAATTCAGTCTGTGTTTTTGCAATCGCCATGTAAAAAAGACAGTTAGGCCTACACAATTTAACAGCTACATACAAAAGTGTCATGCAAGGTACATATTAATTGGAGTGTGCCAATTTATTAGAATTAATTTAATACAATTAATGTGTCTTGATCATTTAGAGAGCACTCTAAGGTATAAAGTTTTAGAAGTGCAATGCTTGCGATTGGGAATATAGGAATTTTTATCCATTTTAATCACACAGAAAATATGAGCAGTCGCGAAATGCATGTCATCTGTGATTAGACACTCACTTACGCTATTTGCAATCATTAATACCAAGTAAAGGTTGCGGGATGATTGCACTGTGACCTTTGACGACGCAGGCTCGAATCCAGCTCTTGATGATTATTTCAGTCTTTTATTCATGAGATTTGCCAGGTATCTGGCAGAGTACTGATGTAATAAAATAGCGCTCATAAAATTAAACACGATCATGGAAGTGGCCAATTATACATTGCCTTAGATACTAATCCAATAAACCCTTAAAGGTTACACGAGCGCATTGATTTTCCTTACTATTTATGTTGTAAATTTCTCAACTCCCACCTCAAAAACATACTCCCCCTAACTTTCGTGTGGTACAATGTCATATCACCACATACTGCTTGCACTTTTCTCTACAACATATCCAAAAAAATCGTGACTTCAATTTTCTTAAACTGTGGTTGCTAAAAGTAAGGTCATAGCATTTTGTTACCTTGGTGACCTTCATGGAGGTAGGAAGTAACACTGGCAAAACAGTTTTCATTTCTATCCAAAACAGACAAAATTCTGATATATTTTAACTAGGTGCAAAGTAACAATACAGAAATATATAGTGCATCAACAACCCAAAATGTCTATGTGGCAGTATTACCCAATCAGTGCTCCGTCACTCTTCAGTTCGGGGGCAAATCTTGGACCCGAGTGCCTGCATTGCGCATGTGTAATTAAAGTTTTACTTGTGTCGTCTGTTAGTGAGAAGCAGAAAACTGACCTGTTTTATAAGAGATAGACAAAAACGCCGATTATAATTTTTATTGTTACTTAACGAAATACTTAAGATTTTTTGCGAGAATCTGATTCGTTAATTGTTTGATTGGGTTTACCGCAATATTCAAAAAAGTTTCAAGATCAGAACGCTCGAAGTAAACCACCGGGCTTTACTTCCGATTTTATATATTAGACAGGAAAACGGTAGATTATTCCGTTTTCGGTGCTTGTGGGACCTCGGTGTCGACGCATGACGTTTGAACTGTCGTGAGTTCGTTGAAGACCATTTCTAATTCACCCATATGGTTTACAAATCTATACGTCACGTGTGTGAATGTTCATCAGTTGCTTGCCAAAGGTCGTTGGTTTACCTCGGGCACTCCTTTTTCCTCAACCCACAACATTAGCCGTGAAAATTTCTTGTGATCAAATAAGATCCAGTTTTGTTGATGACAAATTCACTTTACGTTTCGTCTGCCTCGTTCTCCTTTAGTTTGTCTAGAAGATTTAGTGTAATCTCAGTTCACAAAACTTCTGAATAAACATCTTTCGTCATTACAAAGCAGCACGTTTAACATTCCATCGTGTGAGCCCTGGCTACTGTGAACGTATTTAACTTATAATCTGTGTAGTGTGCGCAGGTGTCAGCGTTTTGCAACATCCGAACCAGCTGGAGAAAATCATACAGATTTGATTTGATTCTATAACGCTTTTATAAATAATGACAGCATCAGCCACACAACTGCAAGGAACGGTTGTCAATCATTAATAGACTGACAAGCAACCCATTGAATAGCGATTCCAGAGGTCACGTGACTCGATTGCTATAAAGGGGCGTGCCTTGTAACCGACGTCTGAAATTAACAGCTTAGTTAACAGCATACAAATGTCCGTGCCTGGTTTTATTGGATCGGTTAATTTTCCGACTGATTACCTCACTATACCTGACAATTCTTTTCACTAAAATTAACAAGCTATAAAGACAAGCAAACGCTAGCTGGTTTCTACTCTCCTTATGCTGAGGACCGTAGCCGTTAAGTCTACTCAACCTCTGCTGAAAAGCCTGCACATAGCTATTTAACATAATCCTGGCCGACCAATGGAAACGACTCTACTATCTCCTGGCTGGATGTCGTAAACAGTAAATGACAGTTGACATGTGCAGACACCTATAGCTCTATATACGACAATCATGCGATTCGATGGCCACGCCAAAGAAATGGAAAGATTATCTGGATTTCAAAGAGAGTTTGTTTAGCACAGTTAGTATCCACAGTGAATAATCGTGTTGTGACAGCCCAAAGGCGTGATTTGACGACTGAAAGTAAGACTTCTAAGGAGCTCCTGGACGCTTTCCACTTCGTCTTCGTCTGACAATGTTATGGTCAAACTAGAGGGCTATGTCTGCCCTCTAGTGTAGAATCAGACCGGAAACCGGTAGGTTAGGTTAGTAGGCTGGTAAGGAATCCACCTTTATCCACTGTGTAATTGATGCTTTCGAATACCAAGTCACAGAATGTGTTTTAAATTGTGGACTCCATATGTCGATGCTACTGTGAAAAGTGGTGTAAAATATTTTACGTTCAGATAAAGAGTAACATAATTATTATGAAAATGTTTGTCCAATATAAAGAATGCTTGAGATAAATATGGTTTTGCTCTGTGAAGAGCTAATGCTTTTCTATCACCACGCATACAATTTGAATAATCCGCTTCACTCTCGCTGAAACGCATGCAGTCTCAGTGAACACAGTTTCTCAGACATAGAAAGTAATAAATTATTTCAGTGCAAATGCCAAAATGGATTAAAACTGAAAAGCATTAATAAGATAAAAATTAAGTATCTCTACATCTTGCTGAGATCGTGCTTAAAGCATGGTACAAGTGTTGGGGCTTAGTAGTTTACCTTAAGCCAATGTCGTATAGCCACATGTGTTTTGTCTGGAAGCGATTAACTGATCAGTTCAATTGGATCAAGAATGTTTCAATTGTAATATGACGGTCAGCTTTATGGGTGGGGGAAAGCAGAGTGCCCAGGGTAAATCACAGACCGTTAGCAAGATACTGACAAACTTTCTCACGTGTATATGTATATACTGATGGAAGACAAGTGATCTTACACTACACTGTACACTACAACAGAAGTGACTTGGCGAGGTTCTAGATGAAAAGGCGAACAAATCGGGAAATGATAGTAAAATGTTCATTAGGCTTCCTTGTATAAGATACTGAACAACGCAACATGTTAGTCATAGAAACATTTTATTTATATAACCTGTCTTTAATGACATATTTGATACATTGTAGGATCTTCTTTGCGCTCGACGTACATGAAGGAATGTTGGAAGACTTCTTTGAAGTTTTTGTAACAAGCATTTGTAGATACGTAGTTATTTATGTTTGACGTAGCATTACACCGTCTTCGTAAACCGGGTCCCATGAGCATAGTTAAGCTCACGGGATTTCTTTCATTTCCTTGATCATAGGGGGGGGGGGGGGAGTAGAGAATTAGAACGGAGGTTGTTGGGCTGGCTGAGCCAAGCCTAGGCCGCCTTGTCTCCCGAAGGGAAACATAGGAAGAGAATTGACGATGGCTGGTTGAGATGGCGCGGCCACAAGCCAAATCTCGCTGAATCTCCCAAAAAACGAGAAAGCGGCGTTGTAGTCGGCCACGTAGACTTGGTTGGGGACAACAGATTCACTGGGCCCAAGGTCCGTTTTGAACTGCTCAGCAGCTTGGTTGGCGTCGGAACCAAAGATAGAACTTTGGAAAGGCCTGCATGCGACAAACAAGATTCAGTTTGTGTAATTACTGCTTATACGGTCAAGTCTGGACAGTGTAAAGTTCGCCTTTCTTCGGGCTAATTTCAAGATACCAATAACTTTGGAAAAACCTGATACAATCAAGGAGACAAAGCATTCTAGATCAATAAATTTTTTGATTTGAATGACAGTTGCGAAAAGAGTAGTTCCATGGAACTTTGGAAAAACATAACAAAACAGAGTATTTTAGATCAATGAAACAATATTCGATTTGTTTGATTAGGGCAAAGGGGAAAACGTGATACGTTTCATGGGAACAATTCCTATATATCGTATTTATCCGAATATAATAAAAAAAACTTACAGCATAGAGAGTGAAACCAGAGTAGCGACAAAATGTGAAAGTTGGCAAATGATTACATGTAACCGATGAAATACGGCATCTTGTCAATTTACCTCAGTTAGGGTTTTTCATTAACTGTTCATGTAAACGCTTAAATAGTAACAAATTACACGCTCCCTTGCACAATGGTTTAAACAGAGTTAGATGTAAAATGCAGTGATCTCATTCTAATTTATTAGACGTCACTCATGTAGAATAACTCAAAATGCTGTATTGTCATCACATTTTTATAGCATTCAATAACATTAATACATTGCAAAGGGAGCAGGACTCGGTGATACTTAGTCCACCAGCAAAATCTTGGTTTAGTACGACACCGCGCCGAATTCAAGACAGTTCTGGTAATCCAAAATTATAACTTCATGAAAATGTTTTACCCTGAAAAAGCTGGCACTGTGATAGACCTGTTTCAGACATTACACCACACAGATTATGATTCTCTATGTATGCGTACTTGTGTTTGAACGTCGTACTTAGCAGTTTTTCAATCATATTACAACGAGGAGTGATTAGGTTTGTATATATACTCAAAATGTTGCCGCCACCGAGTTATCATATCGAAGACACCAGATATGACACCCCACTCACTGACATTAGACTGACAACGGAGCAACCAGTCCTTTTTCTTGCTCTGACTTCTCAGTGCTTAGCGTGAATTGAAGCAGCAACAAGTACCATTTTTAAAGTATTGGGTATGACCCGACCCGGGTTTGATCTCAGATCTCCGGGCGTGGACGTTTTAGCCATTAGGCCACCGTAGCGGTTCATACACATGAATGCTTCACCTGACTTCGACCCATGCAAGATCGAAACAGAAGATCGAAACAAAACCACAAATACACGAAATGGCCTCAGGAATTTGCGCCATGCACAAGAATATTTCACTTATACGGCGGGTGGCAACTGGGCAGAGGCTAGGGAAAGCGTTTGACCATCCGCAAGTCGATGGCAGACCTCCCAACGTACCACGAGGACAGGAAGCCAGCATGAGCGATGGCATTGGTGGGAGCCTTGCTGGATCATGGTGCTGCATACGATGGTACGCTTACCACCGAAGCCCCCCTGATCCGGACACGTTTACAAGTCCCCCCCCCCCGGCCAATACACCCTCTTCGTACCTATCCACTCACACGATAGTGGACTGGAAAGTGTCTGGATTATTCTATTTATTTAAACTTACGCCAAAAGACAGTGTGCCAAGACTACCCATTTTAAAGCTTTCGGCTTGATCCGACATAAAGGTTGAACCTGCATCCGAGTCGGACGCTTTAACCGCTCAGCCATCTCAATATGAACAGTGTTATACACTGTGAGAAGCTGCTATACACAGCTAAAAGTGCTGGCAATTTTCAGAACAGAGAATTCAATTGTACATCTACAGCATAACAACGTAAACGAAACGGAGAGCAACCATCATACAGAACGAATTAGTTTTACACTGCGCTTAAACAGTATGTAAAATGACTCACAGCTTTTTGCATTATATAAATGTACGAGTTCTTTAATATATTCTGAATATATACTATGACGCTGGCTGTACATGTATCATACAACGATATTGTATAGGTATACAGTCGAATTCACTGGATTCAGAATTGTTAGCAGTTTAAGCTGTAAAATTACAGTAGAATTTCACAGCGCATGCACGGGTTGTACTTCATGATTTGCACGGGTCTATCTTACCTGGCGTACACGTCCATGGCGGGAAGTTCTTCCAACACCACTTTGGGAGACAGAGGTTCCGGTGGTGAGGAAAAATGGGTAAAGGGGATGACCATCATCATCTTCTGAGGTCCAACAGCCGTTTGTGGTTTGATGACAGGAAAAATAGTCGTCATGTTCACAGCTGAACAAAAATGAAAAAGAAAAACTTTTAATTTCAGTGATCGCTGCTCTGGCTTTAGTTTTTTATAATTTTGTCGGTGGACCAATCTGAGGCCTTCTCGCTTTGAATTGTTTTGGTGTCATTGTTTAGTAAATGTGAGGAAAACACAGCATTTTGAGAAAATTCCTATTAGCCATTGAAATGAATACAGGGCACACTATGAAATCTGCCAGAAGTCGAAACAATCGGGTTATGGATAATACAACTGTGTTCTAATGAAGATTCAAAGGGTCACAAAACATGCATTCATGTCATATTGAAGATAATGGTCAAAAGGTCGGAGTATTATATATAAAACACGTGCGGACTTTCGCACAAAGCTAGCTTCTCGGTGACGACCGCGTGGAAACTTTGGTGTCAACATTATTGTCGTGAATATGTAACGTGTTTGAGCAAGAAAGATGTAAACAGTATTAAACACGGGGAAAATATCTGCACAAAAATTGTTATCAACATGTTTCATTTCAGCTTTGACGTCATATGTCTCCCCTATCAATTGCTCCTCCTTTTTTCGGACATACACACTTTGCACAGATACATGAATAGAATAAAAAGATGAATGTCGAGGTTCTAAATATGGATTGATTAGATATTGATCAACGTCGTACTCTGCGTTTTTCACTTGTACAATGGCCTTCAGTGGAGAACATAGGAGTTTCCATGTTAAACCACCAACCTTTGGTGTGTGACGTGGAGAATTATGCGCCATATTGGTAGGTCCACATGTAAAGGACAACTGAGTGGTCTTTAGTGAAAGTGAGATTGCGCAGATTCTTCAGTAACTGCCGTCGACCATTTAATTCCCTGTCCGCGAGTGACTTTGAAGCCGCAACTCGTGGTCAGGAGACTCCAACCTTTCTTAATAAGTAACTGCCAGGTTTTGGCTGACGATGTTTTGTGTGGTACATATACAGCAAGTAAGAAAACGTAACAATAGCTTTGACACATATTAGGCTTTGAAACATTGCCTCTTTTGAATGGCGTACAGTGGAGCTCGCCCTGCGGATAGAAGTGTGTGCGTAAAATGTGTAGACGTTCGTCAGACATTTTCTAAAATCCGGTGGTTTACTATATACAGACAAACGAGTTTCCACCCCAAGTAAAACAGAGATATAATGAAAACACTATATAGTATGGCGTCAAATCTTAATAAAAATCGCATGTATTGACGCATGGTGTGCACATCCTATCCATTGGCATAAGGTTTTGAAATGTGACTAGTTCTGACATCACCTTAGATTTGACACATTGGCCTATTTTCACACATTGTATTTTCTGACACAGTATGCTTTGGCAGATGTTATACTTTTCTATGAAGATTTGACATTCATACAAGAACGAAAAATGCCTCTTTATGTGCACAAATTTTAATGAGGGCATTCTGGAAATTTTTGGCAAAAAAACGATCAGCGCAGATCCAATCGCATCTTTGATAGCCCAACAACAATTACCAAATACCAATCACAAATTATCAGCCTCATGTGTAAATGTGTTACCGCTCAAAATCGATTCAAAAAAGTGGCCAAAACTGACAATGCGGTTATAACTTTTTAAACTTTATAATCATTTTAACACCGTGAGCACTACAGGTAGGACTCTAATTTTTTTCTGAAAAGCAATGTCAGGCATTCTGAGCTCGGTAAAAGGTCAGAATTGATTTGTCAAAATTTCCCAGTATAGCCTCTTTAATTCTCACCTTCGCTGTTTTTGCCCCTCATGTAGCCCCTGAGTCGTGAGAAGGTCGTCATACTGGGCATCCATTGAGAACGAGATTGCGTCGTTGCCACTTTTAAGCGCGGATATCTGCGAAGTTCGTAGTTCTGGAGCAGAGAAAATAAATGTCATAAAATTTAATAAATGTCCACAATCCAAATGATTTTTCTGGTGGATCATAGTCGGTTTAAAAGTCTAAAAGCAAAGCAATAGGTTTTGATAGCATTTCATAGTTTTGAAACAAGCCGATTAATTCTAATTTAGAGAATTAAAGGCATTCAATTAATTTACTAGAAGTTAACAGTTCCGAGAGCGATCCAACCGATTTTATTAGTATCTCATATTTCTGAGACAAATAAGCTGGATTATTTTAAGAACTTTGAACTTCAGCTAAAATTTCTATATATTTATATTTCTAACAGCAACTCAACGGATTTTAACAACAGTTAATAATTTTGTAACAAACCAAATGACTATAATATCTAATTTATCGTCCATTATTCTGAAAGCAATTAAACTGAATTTAACAGCGTGTCCAAAAAGTTCCAAAACAAAACCAGCCAATTTTACTAAATATTTATAGTTCCAGCATTAAGTACATTGATTTCAATAGCATTTCATACCAAAGAAACATATCACTTTTTCATGAAATCAATTTTTTACTAAATATTTATAGTTTTAAACCTTGTTCAACTGTTTTTATTGGCAAACTATTTGATTGCGTATTACTGCAGAACCATTAGGGTACCTTTTCCTGCGCAGTAGGGATTGGTGTTCAAATGTAACTGCCCATGCACTGTTTTCTTGCAATGCAAGACGTAATACGTCATCAGTTTGCGCGTATATCGTCATCATAAACTCAGGAGCGAACAACATAATACATAGCTGAGGCACAAATTACTCCATTTGGGAAAGGTTAATTTCCCTTTATGCATAGAGCATAGTTCATGCAAAAAAATATCCGCTGTCGTTATAGCAGCTTAATTTTATTTATTTATTTATTTATTTATTTATTTATTTATTTATTTATTTATTTATTTATTTATTTATTTGACTGGCGTTTGAAACCGTATTCAATAATATTTGACTTATGTGACGGTGGTCAACATTAATGTGTGAGGAAAATGGGCACATTCCGCTGGAAATCCACAATCATTCGTGGGTTGATGAAAGACCTTGACACGTACAACAGGAGGGGCCGCAGCTTAATTTTAGTTATCGGGATTGATATGATAGTTGTAGAGCAGGTTATTCTCATGAAATAAGCAAAAACACTGGATTCTATCTGTCGGTTAGACGCCAAAAACAGCACGTGGTATGATCTGTTGACAAATCACACCGCAACTTTGAATTAGCTCATAATTATAATTAAAAAATGAAAAAACAATTCACGTTAAGCAAATATTAATGAGGTCATTCAACAGCATATCATTCCATTAAAAAGGAAATAGGTGGAACAAATTTGCAGTATAGCTGTAGCAAATATTGTAAGCAAAATACAACATCCACTGTAGCCAATATTTCTGAATTAAAACGTGATAGTCTACGGCTGCAGCTTGCCCAATACAAAATACAATGCAATGCTAAACCGTAGAGAATACTTCTAAACGGAAACTGCGAAACGCATCCAATGCCTCTAAAAGCAAAATGTCTATATGACTGCAGACAATACCAACAGCAACATGAAAAATGTAGAAGACTAGAGGGAATACTTCTAAAAGCAAAATGCAGCCAGTACTTAATTCTAAAAGCAAAATCAGACAAACCATTTGAGAGCAGTTCGTTCTTGAACAAAGTACAGATGGCGCCAGAATTGATGCTCCATGGACTCACTGTGGCCTACGGGATTTATTAGCTATTTTGTGTAGCGCCAGTTAACAGATGATGTATCATGTATGGTTTGTCTGACACTCAAACCAGATTGGGCGTAACCCAGGGTGTGGGATTTGCGCAGCCTTGTAATGCTAGGTAATGAATGTAAAATGACTTACAGTTCCTTTACGGATGACAGTATACTCAAGGCAAGTTACTGTTCTACAGATTTCGGTTTTCCCGCCCCCCGTGGCCGCTCCTCCTAGGGCGCCTCCCATCATGCCCCGTCCGAACATGCCTCCGCCGCCGCCTCCGCCGCCCATCATGCCCATGATGCCATTAGGTCCGAAGATCTGGGCTAAGAAGGCGCTGCTTGTCTGCAGCATGCAGGCACATAAGAGAACGCTGGTCAACTTGCAGAAACCCATTGTCTGTGGAAGGAATCGTGAAGTATATGGCAGTCATTAATATTCTGAGGTTTTTTTTGCTCGTTTGCTTGCGATTACAGAGGCTTGCATGTCAATCATCACGTCATTTCCAGTGTCTTCGGCATAACTTTTCAGTGAGGTAGCATTATATGTATTATCGAAATAATATTGAAAGATAGGCTAACTCTAAACAGTTATTTCTCACTACAAGTTAAATCAGATCACGTAAAACCAAACGTTACATCATGGGTGACCTTAACATTGACGTTTCCCAAACAGACATCCATGAACCATCAAAAACATTTCTAGAAACTCTCCACTCCTATTATTTTTTCCCAATATTTACCAAACCCAAACGAGTAAAGCGTAAATCCGCTACTCTTACTGATAACAAGTTTTCATGAAGGTATATTAACACCTTGTATTTTTGTAACTGATATAACACACACGAGTAAAGCGTCATCCCGCTACTCTTTTTGATAACAAATTTTCATGAAGGTATATTAACACCTGCTATTTTTGTAACTGATATAACACACACGAGTAAAGCGTCATCCCGCTACTCTTTTTGATAACAAATTTTCATGCAGGTATATTAACACCTGCTATTTTTGTAACTGATATAACACACACGAGTAAAGCGTCATCCCGCTACTCTTTTTGATAACAAATTTTCATGAAGGTATATTAACACCTGGTACTTTTGTAACTGATATAACCGACCATTTTACCATATTTCATTTGGGTAAACAACAAGCAAACATACCTATTTCACCAGGTACAATAATATATCCAAGAGTAAATCAAATGGAAATCACAAAGGGACACTACTTTCAGTGAGATCCTAATCGAGCCAATAGTGGGGGGGTGGAAGTTATAGTTTTACCCCTTTATATGAAAACTGGTTCGCATTAGTGGCCGCAAACACAGAACTTCATGGATATAAATGCATCTTCAACACAGTGGCAATAAACATAGCATTACATGGTCAGCTCAAATATATTTAGTGCTGTAATTTTTACCCCCCAAAAGAAAACAAGAAGACGAGTAGATAAAGCTTCGTAAATGTGCGTCCTGGGGCATGCCAATCATGCATAAAGCTTTCCATTCAAAGTGCATCATCCCCGTCTTTCGTAAATCTTAAAACAAGTTATATACAGAAAAAAGCCTCATAGCTGACCGTAGACCACTTACCATGGATGTCGTCAGTGAAGTGAACAAAGACTGGAAGACTTCAGGTTTTATATGCCGAGGGCGCCTGCTATGTGGACATCACGCGCACAGTCTTTGTCTGGGCCGTACACATCCATATATAGCAACTCTATCAATGCTATAGAGTGTAAATGTGAAAAAGAGAAACAGTGTGATTTCTGACGAGGGGGTGCTCGAAATAATTCTGCATGTTAATGAGACATTATGGGAAGGTGAGATATTTAAGATTGATGACATCGTGAGTACATCTAAATTCCTGGAATGTATGAATTCGCTTGTCTTGGGTGCTATAGGGGTATGAGGCGCCATTTCTCATTTGTGTTACATATTTATATAACTTTTAAACTGATTGTCGCGAAGTTCTTCTTCAGTGTTAGATAAGTATTATTTCGCTTTACCCCTATTTAAATTGTAGCATTTTACAGTTATATTTTCTTCATTTTCGCAAATAACAACAATAAAGTCAGTGATTTTTTCAGTATAATTTGTACTGAAAACTTTCCTGCAGAAACCATTAACAATTTCCACGCAAAATGTTAAAACGGTTTTAAAAAGTTTCGATGAAGCAGAGAATTAAACACATGTAACATGTAGTTGCAGAAGGGTATTTGTTGAATAGTTGTAATGCTTGCCTCAACAGTTGTAAGAATTATATATTTATATCTGCATAACGCTGCATTGCAGATTTGAGAGCCATATCGGTAGATGACAGATTTGAGAGCTATATTGTTGGATGGCAGATTTGAGAGTCATATTGGTGGAAGGCAAATTTATTGTTGGATGGCAGATTTGAGAGCTATATTGTAATAACAGCTGTAATAATTATATATTTATATTTGCCTAACGCTGCATGGCAGATTTGAGAGCTATATTTTGGATGGCAGATTTGAGAGCTATATCGGTGGATGGCAGATTTGAGAGCTATTTTGGTGGATGGCAGATTTGAGAGCTATATTGGTGGATGGCAGATTTGAGAACTATATTGGTGGATGACAGATTTGAGAGGTATATTGTTGGATGGCAGATTTGAGAGCTATATTGGTGGATGGCAGATTTGAGAGCTATATTGGTGGATGGCAGATTTGAGAGCTATATTGGTGGATGGCAGATTTGAGAGCTTTTTTTTGGATGGCAAATTTGATAGCTATATTGGTGGATGGCAAATTTGAGGGTTATGTCAGTGGATGGCAGATTTGAGAGCTATATTGTAATAACAGCTGTAATAATTATATATTTATATTTGCCTAACGCTGCATGGCAGATTTGAGAGCTATATTTTGGATGGCAGATTTGAGAGCTATATCGGTGGATGGCAGATTTGAGAGCTATTTTGGTGGATGGCAGATTTGAGAGCTATATTGGTGGATGGCAGATTTGAGAACTATATTGGTGGATGACAGATTTGAGAGGTATATTGTTGGATGGCAGATTTGAGAGCTATATTGGTGGATGGCAGATTTGAGAGCTATATTGGTGGATGGCAGATTTGAGAGCTATATTGGTGGATGGCAGATTTGAGAGCTTTTTTTTGGATGGCAAATTTGATAGCTATATTGGTGGATGGCAAATTTGAGGGTTATGTCAGTGGATGGCAGATTTGAGAGCTATGTTGTAATAACAGCTGTAATAATTATAAATTTATATCTGCCTAACGCTGCATGGCAGATTTGATAGCTATATTTTGGATGGCAGATTTGAGAGCTGTATTAGTGGATGGCAGATTTGAGAGCTATATTGGTGGATGGCAGATTTGAGAGCTATGTCGGTGAATGGCAGATTTGAAAGTCATATTGTTGGATGATAGATTTGAGCGCAATATTGGTGGATGGCAGATTTGAGAGCTATATTGTAGGATGGCAGATTTGAGAGGTATATTGGTGGATGGCAGATTTGAGACCCATATTGTTGGATGGCAGATTTGAGAGCTATATTTTGGATGGCAGATTTGAGAGCTATATTTTGGATGGCAGACTTGAGAGCTATATTTTTGGATGGCAGATTTGAGAGGTATATTGTTGGATGGCAGATTTGAGAGCTATATTTTTGGATGGCAAATTTGAGAGCTATATTTTTGGATGGCAGATTTGAGCGCAATATTGGTGGATGGCAGATTTGAGAGCTATATTGTTGGATGGCAGATTTGAGAGCTATATTATAGGATGGCAGATTTGAGAGGTATATTGGTGGATGGCAGATTTGAGACCCATATTGTTGGATGGCAGATTTGAGAGCTATATTTTGGATGGCAGATTTGAGAGCTATATTTTGGATGGCAGATTTGAGAGCTATATTTTTGGATGGCAGATTTGAGAGGTATATTGTTGGATGGCAGATTTGAGAGCCATATTGTTGGATAACAAATCCTTTGTTACAGTTGGTATGAACGCCAAGCATAATGGTATTGACGCCTAAGTCACGTAACTGTGTTTCTTCTTCTCGTCAAAAAATACAGATGATCTGGTCTGCATGTATAAGCTAACAGCAATCGCGTCAAATTTCTCACATCTAGGCCTTAATCGTGATACTTGACTTAGGGTGATTCGGTAAGAATTCAAATGTGTACGTAAAAACTTATTTAATACAGAATTACGTTCTGAAACATAATTAACTTTGCTATACATATAAAAAGAAGCCATTATGATTTTTATGAATAAGGTGTATAGTTCATCATGATACATAACAATGTACCTAATACCGTGGGAAAGCTTACAGGTTTTGACATAGCTATCTTATGTATTGGATTAATGGTGACGGAGGAAAAAGTGCTAAGTTTACTTAGCTAAGGGTACATTATATCTCTACAACTTACGTTGTCATAGCAGTTAAGGGATTACTGAGCTAAGGGAGCTTCATTAAACCGGCCCCAGGTGTTATATAAGCCCTTTTTTTTTTTTTTTTTTTGATTGGTGTTTTACGCCGTACTTAAGAATATTTCACTTATACGACGGCGGCCAGCATTATGGTGGGAGGAAACTGGGCACAGCCCGGGGGAAACCCACGACCATCCGCAGGTTGCTGGCAGACCTTCCCACTTACGGCCGGAGAGGAAGCCAGTATGAGCTGGACTTGAACTCATAGCGGCCGCATTGGTGAGAGGCTCCTGGGTCATTACGCTGCGCTAGCGCGCTAACCGACTGAGCCAGGGAGGCCCCATATAAGCCCATTATCGCCTGTGTAACAATAATGACCTACATGTGTGGCTGTCTCATAGAGAGACATAATTGTAGCACTGTGCAGGTGGATTTTATTTCTTGTAATCCAGTTAATGAATACGTCAAGAAATGCTGGATTTTTTGTCATATTCTTGAGGCGATATGTATAGCGACGATTAGAGAAAGTCTCCGCGTTTGTTTCATTGGTACCTAACGCCGTTCGATAGAATTCTGTCCACTTATATGGCGTCCGTAAGTTTAATACCTGGGGTAAAACACCCAGGGTTTGATAGCCATAAAACCTAATTACGCGGTCGATTGTTTCTCGCAAGGCATTGTTGGTAAAAGCCTGGTTCATACCTCGTTGCTACATTAAAAAAAATTAATCTGTTAATTTGGACAGAAATCTGTTGTCTGAGTGATGCTAGAATATATTCTGTTATTATAACATAATAACATAGTTATATTCAACATAATACCCTGTTAGTCTAATATACGGTGGCCCATATACGACATTTTCCCTTTTTCTTAACTTTTGTAACTTTTTCTTAGGTTTCCACCTGGGTGAAAACGTTTTCACCCAGATGGAAACTCGCGTGATGCAAGAAGCCTCGTTCTCGTTTCCGTGGGCAGCCGAACTTTAGAACGGGTTATTAATGGAAGATGAAATCATTTTGACTACAGATAAAATTGTGGGGACACTCTATAGGGAGGTGGTGTGTAATTCCATGTGATTTTTGTCACCCACGTATTTCTCCGTTATGCTGAAGTTCTTACATGTTGTAGTTCATCATCATTCTGTCCACGGAAACGAGAACGAGGCTTCTGGCATAATGTGACTTTCACCCAGGTGAAAATCGTTTCCACCCAGGTGAAAATCTTAGAAAAAGTTACAAAAGTTAAGAAAAAAGTAAAATCTCGTATATGGGCCACCGTACTAATAGAATCTTTATGTTGAATTAGTAGAACATGTGTGTTATATTTAACAGAATAATCTGCTGCAATATCAGAATACATTCTAGCATCACTCAGACAACAGACTTTCTGTTTAAACTAAGAGATTAATTTTTTTAGTGTATGCTAGGGAAGGAGTCCTTCGAGTTGTGGATAGACATTCTGGCACATGACAGAAAACATGTTTACAGCCAAATACAAGAGTACACTGCTTAACTGGATCAAAGCTTTTTTTAAAACTTGACCGAAGACGACCTTAGTAACACCACGACCACTTACTCACACTCTTGGTTGCACAAAAGCCAATTGTTGTTGTTTGTTTTATTTTGTTTTTTCGCCATTAAAATCTCGTAAGCTTGTACATTCCCGCGCTCTCATTGTTTATGGTGACAATGAGGGGTTTGCTACTTTTCATGTGGCTGTTTGTGAAGTCTAACGATGGTTAACATGTCTTCCACCAATAATCTGTACGTCAGGCAAACGTAGGGTAAGTTACTCCGCAATTTACCAAAGGTCGGTGGTTTTCCTTTGTTACTCCGGTTTACTTCGCCCATAATACTGGACGCCATCGTCTGCCATCCGCCAGTTCTAGTCATATTGGAAACCAGAGTAATTCACCGCGCTTCGTTAAAGACAGCTAAAGACTTATGTCAAGCCGAAGCAACAAGAATTGGATTCGAACTCGCGACTTCACTGGCCAACAACTGTGAGTCGAGAGCTTTATTCAACTGAACCAGCAAGGAGCCCCACCTTGATGTGATACCTTCTCCAGCGTGACGGGGAGTCGGGTCCACGTGGAGTTAATTGTTGTTCTACTGTATGAGTAACACGTAGAAGTTGGCGCACAAAACGTCATAGCAAAAGCAGGAATGTATGAATATATGCTTAGGGTTTTTTTCAGTCATATGAGTTATTAAATGTGTGTACATATATTGTGTTTTCTTGCCCACGTCGCCAAAGTGCTGCTGTCACAGGAGCAGCATGCCGAAGACACCACACATGACACCACGCCGAGTCACATTATATTGACACCGGACCAACCAGTCTTTTTTTCTTGCTCTAACTCTCAGTGCTGAACGCTAAGTGAGGCGGCCGATCCGACCATGGTTTGATCCCGGATGATTGGGTCAGCGAAGCGGTCAAAAGTCAGGAATGAGCTATAAACAGCACAGCTTTGACTACAATTACTTTATAAGCGGAAATTCAGGATGAAAAAAGATGATGTTGTCAGTTATAGCCTTAGTTGACTGTGAATCCATCTCTAATTGCGTGACTATTATTCCAATATAATTATATGTCTGCAATTACTCCAATTTGCTTCATTTTGTACATCCCATGTATACATGCGAATCACGCGAATCTTTAATAACAGATCACGTTATGCCCGAGAAATTAAAAGTTTGCTATTGTACGTGTGACCTTGTTGATAATAAGAGGATAACAAGGCTCGTGTAGTGTTTAACGATCGTTGTTCCATCAATGTGGTGTGCATATGGGTATCGTTTCTCAAACAGAGTAAAAGCAATACGTGGGTGTGGACCACATGTAAGTTTTATGGCGCGTTTCACGAGCTGTATGTATTTTACTAGTGGTTGTATATCCATACCTCACAGCTGGAACAGTTCGTCAATAGCTTGTCAAAGGTCTGTAGTTTAACCCGGACACTACAGTTTCCTTCACTCATAACACTTACCGTCATTGTATAAGTGAAATATTCTGGAGTATGACATCAATTAAAAAAAATAAATACATAAATACATGGAATAAAAGTTTCCTATTTCCTCACTCAGCACTGGAATTTTAAGCCGCATACGATGATAGCCAGCATTATGGTAGAAGGAAACCGGACAGAGTCAGAGGAAAACCCCACGAACATTCGCAAGTTGCTGATAGACCTTTCCAGTTACGATAGGATATACTGCAATTGATATGAGTGCACATTTTTGTTGCCTAATTCTGCTGAAGCTATAGTGCCAGGGGGCTTGTAACTCGCTAGTATTTAGTCATTTACATGAACAGTTAGAATCACATTGTCGTTCTGCTCTGGTTTTACTATCTATGCTGTAGCATTTCGTTTTGTGACTGGATCAGATCTCATACCTGGTGTCTTCGGAATGGGTCCCTCTGAGGCTACAGACATGGATTTTGTTTATTGTTGTTCAATGCCATGGTGAAAAAAGTCTGTTTATACTATGGCGGACAGTACACCATATGAGAGGAGGGAAACCTGAGTGCCCAGAGTAAACCACCAACCGCTGGCTGACACGTGGTTGGTTGTCGTTTAAAAGGAACCGAGGACAACGGAAACGAGCTAGGGTAACCTGTCTTGTAACTTTCCTTTCCGCGATCGAAAATGGTTTTGAGCTCACATTTCTTGTGACCATTGTAATAAGACATAAATGTACTTTAACTACACAGCTGCGACACGCTCTGTCCTGCTATAAGAAGACACCGAAGTGATGTGACCCAGATACTACGTAAAGCAAAAACTCCCCAAAAGGGAGAAACAAACAAACAACATGTCACGAGGTTTTATTCTACTACAGAACCGAAACATTTAAATCGTTCAATATTTTGTCAATATGTCCAGATTCCAAGCTTGACAGTTATTTTTTTTCTATCGTTTAATGGATTGTCACCAGGTAGTGTTTCGGATCTTCATGTGCTTCCTCAAACCTGACGCCATCATATAATTGAAAAATTCTTGAGATATATGTATATGAAATGTATATAAAAAACAAATAATCAGTCAATCAAGCTCATGCTCTGAATCGTACAGAACACTAGAAGAAACCATTGCACTGGGTCATGCAGATACCTAACAATCTTAATTCCTGACGTAAATTCGGAGCTGACAATGCGTGAGTTGGATTTGAACTCAGAACCGCATTGGTCGATATACTCCAGAGCTGCAGGGCGAAATAAATGAGAGTACATAGACTTGTTAATCACGCAATCACAGCAAGTACCGGCACTCAGCTTCTGGCAGGAAAAACTTGTTGTCTTTTCATCGAATCACCCGTGACTACTTTACACACCAAGCCCAATGAATGGAAGGCATTTCTTTATTTTGGAATTGTAAAACTGTTCGTGTATTGGCTTTTCTTTAATACTTTGGACCCTTTTTCTCAATTTATTTTTTCCATTGTTTTTAATTTTATTATTAATAATTTATTTATTTATTTGTTTATTTATCTATTTATTGGGACGGTCAGTCATAAGTGCTATTCTCACAGCAACCGACTAATCCCTACATGGTCAGGACGTGGGCGCGAATGCAATTGATTTATTTGTTTTGGAGGTGCCTGGCAAGAGGTGTTTTTTATACTCTAGACATACCCTCCGGTTTCTTTCTTCCATACACATGACCTCCACCTAATAAAGTAAAATGTCTTACAGGAGAAGAAAATTTAAATATCAATCAAATACCACTGAAAAGAGTATGCATTTCCTCGCAGGTGCATGCCATAAAAAAATTCTAGCATGTACCTCAATGTGAAAAATTATAAATAAAGTCCGCGCCAAAATCCGCTGTGGGCGACTCCATTTTGCCTAAGAACTAGTCCTGAAGCCTTCTGTGTTGGGAGAAGAATTGCCGTCGGAAACCGTCGAAGTGCAGTTCGTACATTTCCGGTAGAACTCTTCTTCCCAGATGGTAGCGAACAGTACAGTTCGTTTTCCGCTTGACGATCGGGAAACCGGAATGTTGGACGTAGGTTCCGAGTTTACACGAACAAGCCGGCAGTTTTAACGACTCTCATTGGCTGAGAGACAACACACCCCCAGCACAAATTACAGGGTGTTAAAGACGGAGGGCGCGATGGCGATTTTTTGTCAGCTTTGCTGTATTCAGGTTTTACGTGTATGGCGAGGAAAAATCGCAAAATTATGCAGCAGGCACCTCCAGATAGAAATAAATGTTCTCTATAGTGTCATGTTTTTAAGTTTTCTTCCCTTTTAAGTATACCTCTGGTCAGGTTCAAAAATCTTGATTAGGATCGTATGTAATCTGAGGATAACATTGGTTAGACAAAACCTAACTGTATAACAACTGAAGCATGGCTAAAAAAAGCCTGTTTAGTCTACTTAATCTAGACAATACATAATGGCTAACTTAGCTTTTATGAAAGAATGACATGAGACAACAACAAAAAAAAAACGTGATGCTATTATTTGGCCCTGTATTTGATGTATTAACAGTATCCATACAAGGAACATACCAGAATAAATTATAGAGCGCGTGACATGTCCGTGAATCTTTTGTGCTTGTCAACCAGCTTTTAAATTGTGTCAAAAAAAACAGAAATAATAAAAATCCCACTTATATCAGCTGAGAAGAAAGAGATAAGTTAAGCTATGTGAAAGTCATGTCTTTTAACTCTATTTGCATATACTGATAGCAGATAAGATACATAATACTAACATACATGTCCTTGATTGTTATAAAACTGAACCAGTTTCGTTTAATTCCTTTCATTCGATCAGCAAGTTGGTTTTTTGTGAGTTTGAGCACAGAGCCAAATATGTAAGTAGCTGTTTCGTAAGTGCCGCACACTGAATTGAACCCACGTCTTTGTATAGTCTCTGATGTACATGAAGATAATCGCGATCGCATCTGGGTGCTGCCTTTTTCTTCAGGCATGTCAAAGAAGAAAACAATTGATTCATATATATGAAAATATATAGGATATCAGATGAGGTAGCAAATCCTTTGTATGCTTGGAGTCCTACGTCGTACTTTTATGACCACGACGAGTCATTATGTGCGTGTATGTGTCACCCCGCCCACTCATATTATACTGACAACGGGCCTGTTTACCGCCTAACCTTTCAGTGCTGAGCGCCAAGCAACAGCAGCAGCCAGTACCATTTTTAAAGTATTTGAAACGACCCACACCGGGTGTGTTCCCGGGGTCTTCGCACTTCAAGGCGGATGCTTTAACCATTAGGCCATGAAAGCGGCGAATAACACATCCTGGGTGAAACCGTTTCAGACATCGTACATATACATATATATGCATTGCTAATGACGTATAGCCCATGACGTATAGCCCATGACGTATAGCTCATGACGTATAGCTCATGGCATATAGCTCATGACGTATAGCTAATGACATATAGCTCATGACGTATAGCTCATGACGTATAGCCCATGGTGTATTGCCCATGACGTATAGCTCATGACGTATAGCCCATGACGTATAGCCCATGACGTATAGCCCATGACGTATAGCTCATGACGTATAGCCCATGACGTATAGCTCATGACGTATAGCCCATGACGTATAGCTCATGACGTATTGCCCATGACGTATAGCTCATGACGTATAGCCCTACACGATTCCCTCCTTCCAAGAATACTTCCTTTTACTTTTCGTCATTATATATTACTTTTATTTTTGAATTTATATACGGAACAATACTACTTTCTCACTGAAATAAGTTTTTGGGTGTCTATTCATCCATACTTTTCTCCTTCCATTTGTTTGTTCCTCACTTTTCTCCTGTGTTATCTTCTCACCAAGCTGATTAAATTCATTCTTTCATCTAAATTCAGACACTTGACCTCTGCTTTCTGCTTCTTATGGTGGCTTATTTCTGGCATGCAATGTCAACTATATCAGTCAGCATGATCTAAATATTTCAACCGAGGGTTTTAAATGTTTTTCCAAAGACAAAAAATCGTTCAGAAATAAGTGAAAAATATTTTTTTGTAAACAAATAGTTTTATCTTTAAATAGATAATTTCTTGTAAACAAATAATTTCCTTTGTAAACAAATAATTTCTTCGTGAACAAATTCTTTTCTTCGTAAACAAATAATTGTCTTTTGAAACAAATAAATTTTATATAAAAAATATTTTATATGCAAAACTTATTACCATTTTTTTTATTCAGTGTTTGATAAAACACAGTGCAAACAGGCATACGTGGTGTAAATATTGAAAACATACCAAAAAATTCAACGTTCGTGGGAAGGTTTTCCAGCAACCTGCGGATGGTCATGGGTCCCCACCCCGCCCCACTATAATGCTACATGACCGCTGTCGTATAAGTGAAATATCCTTGAGTACGGCGTAAAGCACAAATCTAATAAATAATAATCAATAATAAAAAAAATTCAAATAAAATTGCATGCGGCGAAATGAGTTAACTTGTCCGCTGGTCCGAGCGCAGTGGAATTTTGGTCAATCCAGTAGAGTTACGTGTAAGCCTGCACGGCCTAACAGTCCTGATGTGATTTATCAATTAAATCACCGGACCAGTAGAGGCCGATTCCACAAAGTCATTTCCGAGTCAAAATTTGAAAAACCTTTTTAAAGTTTATTTTTGGGCGCTTGAAATTAAAACTGGCAAATGTATCAACATTCTTTAATACCGGTAGGCCCTTTACCGCATGTCTTAACGCCTACACAGATGAAACCGCTGAGGTGGCCTAGTGATCAGAACGTCCGCCTCGAAGTCGTGCGATCTGGGACCAAACCCGGTTAGGGTAACACCAGGCTTACGACTTTAAAACCGTAGTTGTTGCTGCCTCGTTTGGTGCTCAGCACTGATAGGTTAGAGCAAGGATCAGGGCTGGTTGGGATGTCATGTCTGGTGTCTTCATCGTGGAGGCAACACTTTGGCAGCATGGACTCGCCCTGACACAAGAAGACACAGTAGCCTATATGTAGACAAATGAATAAATTAATGATCGTAGATCAAGGTCGAATAGGCGTAGCATAAATAATAATTTTTGTCTGCCTTTATTTATTCAGGTAATGTTTGTTTGATTGCTTAGTCTAATTAGTAAATAGTGAAAGCTCTGCTGGCAGCTCTTGTGAACACAGAAGCGACTGGTTTTGCCTTACAGTCACTTCTGTAAGTTGTGGTTATTCCCCCTGACTAATCAGCTACCGCAGTCTTCTTGTTGGGAGGTAGCGAAAGACGTAGAAACAGAAACACGTGAAATATTGAGTTTACATGTAAGCCTTGTGAAACATCGTTGCTGTAAAGTTATTTTGAGGACAATCGCTGTTTAACAGTTAACGTGACCGACAAAGAAGACAACAAATCTAAAATACAAAATCATCACCGCCAGGATTTCTCGGCTGGACCAACAGCTAACACTTTCAGATTCCATTTCAATGCCAGAAACTGATAAAAGTGAAAATTTGACAGTGTTATCCATGGCACACTGGATCAAGTTCACGCTTGTAGAACATGTTGTATGGTCTAACTCACTATCCTTTAACCTGGCAGGTTTATTTAGTCAAATAAATAAAGGAAATAAATGCTTCTGTGAGGATTTTGAGTCAAATTCGGTATGCCATTGCTGGATGTTTATAAAGAGCATGTTTATAAAAACAAATAAATGCCATAAAATATTACTGTTGGTGCTAGGGCTTACATTTTTCCAGTAGGGAATCAGTCTAACTTTCCAATTATCCATCTTTTTGTCTGTTGTGTATATTGGTCCATCTAGATTTTAAAATTCGTACATTATAAAAAAAATCACCGCACATTTCTGAACTCTCATCTCCTGCCCACTCGTGGTAACCTAAGTCACCTCTACTCATTTCTATGTAATTTTCAGGTGAAATTTTGATTACTGTTCTCTTAATTTACTATCGTCATAAGTGAAGCTAATTAATTCGCTCCCATGTGGTCACATTGACTGCTCGAACGGCAGTGGTACAGACTGCCTCGGCGTCGTCAGACAATTTGAAGTGTCTTTCTGGGTTTGAAGTTTAACTGAGTTTTGACTGTGAAATCCTCCAGAAAACCTGTTATATTTCCATTTCCTGTCTGCTGACACAACTTGAATCTTCATAATTCAACCCAGAAAGCCAGTAAAAAGAACTAAGGGCATATAAGTATGGGTTGTATCAGTGCAGACCTCATTGAGATTGGTTCCACTGAGTTGGAATTCGGAAGGAAATCTGCAGCGATTGTTTTGAGAGACAGGGAGGGACTTAGTGTTATGGTGAATGTCAGAATTTTAAAATAGCACACTCTGTTCATCCAGATGGACTACCCTCTAAAACTGCAAAGTGCCAAAAATATTCAGAACTCTTGGAATCAGGCAAAATGTTTAACTTCTGTAAATCTTCAGCCTTTTCAACCATTAAAATACTTTTTTGTGTGGTATTTATGCATACAGTTATTATTAAAAATAATTTGTTTTGTGTCACTAAAGATGCAAGCTTCATGAAACTGTGCAAATTGTTTTTTCTCCTCACCATATCTCTCTCAGAATGTTTCAGAATGTTGGTTACAGAAGTGGTAGAAAAGCTTGAAAAATTAGGGTAATCACGGATGACACATAACTATTGCACATAAGTTTGATGCAAGTCTTTGTCTTTTTATTTGTGCTCCAGGAAACATTTTTGCGTGCAGGGACAGAGATGTTTTTACTTTCTGTCATGTCTGTAACATGTTCTTACTGGCAGGCCAGAGACCTGTGCATGGTCAGTGAGAGACTTAGGAAGTATTGAGCAGTGTACAATGCAAAATGGGTGCCTGGAATGGAGATGTCATGGAGTTCTGCCCAGAAGTGGCAGTGCTTGTATCTGCTGGTCAACTAGCTTGTCAACAAGACACGCCTATTCAGGTGACATATACTACTGATGTTTTGTTTGAACATGTTGAATGTAATACAGTGGTACATATTTATCTGTATGTATACAGTGTATATGTAGATGAGGTTTATTCTTGAGAACAATGTAAAACACCGATGAAATGAATAAATATAAATACTAAATAAAGTTGTGGTTCAAAGCCCCATATTCTATCCCTAACATATTCTCAAACGTGAAAAGGTCTGACAGCAACCTGTGGATGGTCGTTTCCATATAGCCCCATATACAATGTAGATTACATATTATCAAATGTTACTGTACATGTATCTTCTCTTATCATTGTTGAGCCTCCAGCAACCTGCGGATGGTTGTGGGTTTCCTCTAGGCTCTGCCCAGTTTCCTCTCGTAATGTTGGCTGCAGTCATATAAGTGAAATATTCTTGAGTATGGCAAAAAACACCCGTCAATAAATAAATAAATATTATTGTTCAGCTTTTGTTGAAGTTAGGCCATCATTAAACAATATGCCTTTTATTGTTTGGTATAACCTAAGCTTATTCTAAAAATTATATAGGGCTTCTGATGAAATTCAGTTTTTCTTTTCTTTTTTCTCTCCCTATGTTAATTTCTGAGGGACAGAAGACATTTAAACTTGTGACTTTGTTTGTGTTATACTTTCATGAAAGACTTTCCCACGCTTATTAGTTGGATTTTGCTCACAATAGGAGCTAGATATTTATACAGTGAATAGAACTACATGTATCTGAGGTGAATTCTGTTGTTTTGACCTTTACAGAAACAGATTGACATATGGAAGATAGCTGTGGAAGAAATCCTGAACGGTTTGGAATCTGACAGCTCAGACAACCAGAGAAAATTATGGGATTACAAACTCCATGCCATTATGTTCAGCTGTACCCTGAGGTCATTTCTGCGCAAACACAGCCTGAGTGATGAGGCTGACTGGGGATGTCTGACCCATGTGTTGACAATTTTACCTCCATTCCCTGAAGAGGTTTATTTTGAACTTGTTAAAGTGTTCCAATGGAGAGGACATCTGGTTGAGGTTGGTTTTCAGCAGTCAGTTGATCTATCACAAAATGTTATTACAGATAGACATCTTGCTGATTATACACACAAGATTATATCTGTCTTAGCCTTCTTCATCATCAAATAAGAATATTTTTCTCTAATAAGGAATTCATCAATCTTCACTAAAAAGTCTCAAGTGGCCCTATGACATGTACATGTGTAAGATGTGTGAATCAATGAGAATCAAGCAACATGTGTGACTTAATATAGGCTACACTTCAGGTGGAATACAGTAGCTTGAAAGCTGAGCGTGGAAAAAAGTCAAAAGAGAGTGTCCCTGGGTCCAGAAGTGTAAGGAATATGGAAGTGTGTTCGAAAAATTGCAGCTGTTGAAAGTTGGACAGTAAAGGAAAGAATGGAAAAGACAAAAATAAAAGACATAAAACAGCTCTGACAGAAATAGCCATCCATGCACATAAATGATGCTATTTTTTGAAAGGTTTTGAATTTTGAATCATCTCTCCTCCAGTGTAAGAAAATGTGTTTGCTCTTTTGTAAATGATACTGAAATCTTGCATTCTGAACATTTTTTCATGTTATGTTTCAGTGCTTGCTGTTCATGAAAGAAGATGTGTGTCTCCTGTTTTTGGAGGACACTTTATCCTTCTGTTGTCATTGTATCGCTGTGGATAGCCATGAAAATAGTGAGCTTCTCTTGGCAATGGTTGAGGTGTATTTGGTGTGGAGACTAGACCCTCCAACAGACTCCACCAAAGACACTGCTCGATCCAGAAAGATTTCTGGTGTGTACTTGTTTATGGGAAAAGTTCCTTCCATCAAACCTGAGCCTGATGATGCAAATTTGTCAGAAAGACATTCTTCATTTTTGCAGAATTTTCTGTTTTATACCAAAAAGCTTCTCTGCTCAGACACCATTTTGAATACGTTAGGCACTCTGACAAGAGCATCTCTCTCAAGAGGTTTTGATTTGATGTGCTCCATTATTGCTCTGGGTGGAACTTTTCTACAGCCGGACCAAAGGCAACTTATGGAAATATCACAAAAGTGGACAAAAGTCTTTGTGAAAAGAAATAGATTCGGAAATGAAGAAAATATTAATTCCAGTTCACGTTCTTTTCATGATTTGCTGGCCAAACTGAAGTCAGGAAATTTTCAAACCTTAGAAGCTGGTTATCAGATTTTGAGCAGTTATCAAAGTAAGAGTAACCAATCTGAAGGCGCAGAATTTCTCAATCTGAAACCCAGCAGCTATTTTCCAACCAATCAGTGGAGAGTGCTCTTGGAAGAAGTCCTTGGTTACAGCCAGTGGATGGAAGCCTTGAGTAAATCAGTGGGATTCTGGGAAGGCGATGATAGCTCTGAATGTGATGTCACACTGGTTACCATGGATATCAATCTGCAGTCTCTCTTCATTTTGTTGGAAGAACTGTGGAAAAGTGGTGATACTTCTGCCATAAAAAATGTGAGAACCTTTGGTGGGGACAGCCAAATCACCACGACAACAGATACATTTGTGGCCAATGAGAACATACAGCAGGTTCATTTGGAAATGCCTTTTGCAATGGGATCTAGGAGAGCTCGTGGAAGCATTTCAGCAAACGTTTACCAGCGTCTTCACACTCTTTTGCAACCATTGATCAATGAATCTCAGGGTTTTCTGGACAAATTATCACAAGTGAAAATGAGGAAATCAACAGACGATGTTAGTAGCTTGCCTTTGAGTGACATACTGACGAGAATACATGAAAAATCATCACGATGGGAAGGTAACTTTATTGAATAAAAATCCAAATAAACAAGGCCATCATTAAAAATATGTCTGTTGGAGGTAATCTAACTGACCATTCTAAAAAGAGCCATGCAGACTTTACTTTTTTATTGGGATTTCAGTGATATTTCTGTTTTTCTTGTTTCGCTCAGTTTTAATTTCTTTAAAATGCCCATCTTTTTTATAAGCTAGGAAAAAATCCCTTTTCTACCCTATTTTTCATGATAGGATTTGGTTACTACCAACTAAGGATTTTGTTACAGATGGTGCTAGCTACATGTATTAGTACAGTTAGAATAACAATTCAAGCCTGTATGTATACATGTACTTCGAAGAAATATATAGCTATTTCTTTGGTGTTTTGCTTTGCTTAAAGTATTTCTCATGGTCCGTGGCGGACTGTGTGTGGAGTAAACTCCGCAGATTAGGAGACGAAATGATATGTCTGTAAGGCCCATGTTACCATGCCGGTACATGGCTGAAATTCTGCCAAAGTCGCTTAAACAAGAAAAGTTTCATGTTTCTTTATTTATTGTATATATGTTAGTGACCTAAGGGTTGGTGTGCAAAAAATCACTTTCAAAAGCACTAAAGGTCTGAAAATGATCTTTTTGATCGCAATACCTAACTTTTTTCTGATAAGAAACTAAGTGAAAATTCCCTTTCAAAAGCACTGAAGGCCTTAACATGAAATTTTTGATGGTAATACATATTTTTTTTCTGATAAGAAACTAAATACAATTCACTTTCAAAAGCACTAAAGGCCTTAACATGAAATTTTTGATGGTAATACATAATTTTTTTCTGATAAGAAACTAAATACAATTCACTTTCAAAAGCACTAAAGGCCTTAACATGATATTTTTGATGGCAATACATAATTTTTTTTTGATAAGAAACTAAGTGAAAATTCCCTTTCAAAAGCACTAAAGGCCTTAACATGATATTTTTGATGGCAATACATAATTTTTTTTTGATAAGAAACTAAGTGAAAATTCCCTTTCAAAAGCACTAAAGGCCTTAACATGAAATTTTTGATGGTAATACATAATTTTTTTCTGATAAGAAACTAAATAAAATTCACTTTCAAAAGCACTAAAGGCCTTAACATGATATTTTTGATGGCAATACATAATTTTTTTTTGATAAGAAACTAAGTAAAATTCCCTTTCAAAAGCACTAAAGGCCTTAACATGAAATTTTTGATGGCAAAACCTAATTTTTTTTGATAAGAAACTAAGTGAAAATTCACGTTCAAAAGCACTAAAGGCCTTAACATAATATTTTTGATGGCAACACTTAAGTTTTTTCTGATAAGAAGCTAAGTGAAAATTTTAGAATTTTTTAATGACAACACTTAACTTAAGTAATCTTTATAAGTGGTCCTATAATTTGGATGAATCGGTCAAAGTTAAAGAAAAACTTCTTAAAAACTGGTAAACTTCAGATGAAATGTGGTATTTCACTGCTTTAAATTTTAACAAACCCTATTTATTGGATCCTTGTGGAAGGTTTATTTAAAGTCGAATGAACTTTCATTTTCATACCCGTCATAGCTTTATAACTGACTGAGACTTCAAGAGGTCCAATGAAAGGTTGTGTTTTTCTGTTCACAGAATGCCTGGACGTGCTACTAGAAAAAGATACTTTGCTTCTGTCAAACATAGAAAGGTTTGCTACAAACTCTGGTGGATGAAATATGGCAATTTTTTGGTTAAATTTTACTGGTATTTCCACTTGAGGTGTTCTGGAGAGTTGAGGTGTACAGCACATACTGATGGCGGTCTGACTTATCAGCTTATTCCACTAAAGTGCCGTCCTCCACACAGCTGATCCGCCCCCAGATGTATATTGAAAATTGTAAACTGAATACAAGATTACTCTAAATGGCCTAAAAATTTGACCACTGAAAGCATTTTGGGAGGCAAATAAATGTCACGAGATATTACTTCTGGTGCTAAAATTTACATTTTCGCAGTATGATATCATCCTACATTTCAAACATCTTTCGAAGCACCTGTCTAAAATCAAAAGAACTCTCAGAATCTGGAAAAATGAGCAACTTGGTCGTGGACGAAATTTTAGGTCATTTAGGGTAGATACAGACTAAAATCTAGCTATGGCCATACATAAGCAATCTGCGGATGGTCGTGGGTTTCCTCATATGCTGGTACTGAAATTAAGCAGAAATTTGTTGGTGTTTAAAGAAACTGATCTGATTTTTAACCCTGAAGATCACAGCCATCCGAGGCCATCATTAAAAATATGTTACTTGACTGTAAGCAGGCTGACCCACCAGTGTTTTTATTGGGATTTAGATGAAAGTTTTGGTAGTATCCAGCTGTTGTCAAAGTGAGAGTTTTATATCCAACCCATTTACATCCTGAGTAGTGGCAAGACTGTAATGTTGTTGTTGCAAGGAAATATGAATGTAGCAGTTCAGTGAGTGGCTATGTCCTGTTTTAATCCGGTTTAATTCCTACAATAAGTCAACCACAACACCAGTTATATTTTTATTTTACTCACAGTGTTAATTGCGTTAAAACCCTGATCTTTTTCTTGATCCAGAAAAAAAAAAACTTTTGTACTGATCTATATTTTCTGGCTTGGCTTGTGTTAGACTATCAATTATCATGTACCTGTAAATAGGTTATCTTAGTGGTTCAGTTGTTCATGGTGCTAATCTTGTGGTTGGCAGGGTGTTGAATGTGCTGGAGGACAATATTAACATACTGAGTACAGAAGCCAGAGTGATTAGTCTGTTCAAACTGGTGCGGAGGCTGCAGAAGCAAACAACTACCCCACAAGAAGTAGTTCGGCAACTCTGGAGTGTGAGTTCACATCATTTTACCTTTGACTTTAATACCTGGACCTCTTGTAATCAAATGGACACTAATTAATGTCCAGTGATTTGTTAGTGATTTGCTGCAGGTGTTATGTTACAGGTGTTGATTTGCTGCAGGTGATATGTTACAGGTGTTGATTTGCTGCAGGTGTTTTTATGTTGCAGGTGTTGATTTGCTGCAGGTGCTGTTATGTTATACGTGTTGCATCTGCAGATGGTCGTGGATTTCTCCTGTTACCTGTCTTTTCATGTTACAGGTGTGTTCATGTTCCAGGTGTGTTCATGTTACAGGTGTGTTCATGTTACAGGTGTCATGTTACAGGTGTTTTCATGTTACAGGTGTTGCTGGCTTCCTGTTCCTCTCTCCCTATCCTTATACAGGACCACCTGTTGTCTTCGTGGTACAGGGGGGGCTACACTGTCATCTCAGAGTCAGACGAATACTTCAGAGGGTCATTGACTGCTGTGTTTAACCGGCTGGTGGATGGCGGTCACTCAGAGGTCAGTCATACTTGCATGATCATGTTAGTCCCAGCTACATGTGGCTCCAGCAGGTTAAACTGCAGCTTTGAGTCAGAAGGTCTGTCAGGTACGTGGCAAAAAGGGTGGTGTTTTCCAGTGTTCTGTCAGGTTTCTGCCACTCTTCGGTCAAACAGGTACATAAATTAGGTGATGACGGATGATAGCATGCACCTTTCTCTAGTGCATGTATTAAGTAGTACTGTAAAGCACTTAATATTCACTGGAATTTATTTTTGCGGATTTTCTCCAAAAATATGTTCACGGGAATGAATTTCTGCGTATTTAAAGTGTAATGTGACTGGGTGGGATATTGTTTCTGGTGTCGTGGGCATGATACTTCAGTGGCCGCAGGTGTCACTTCTTTTCAAATCATTGATGAGCAGTATTAAACACCCTGCAAAGTGACATGTCACCTTTTGAGCAGTTCAATACAAAACATATGAATTCAGTATTATCAGCGCCAATCACTCATTCTTTATCAAGCAGTGCGATAAGTTTTACATTGTTTTCAGTTTTAATTGTCCTAACATTGCCGTAGTGGTCAAACAGCCATTGTGTTGTTGTACACACTTCATAGTTTGTCAGAAGCTCACTCATTGGACCACAGGAGAGACAGAGCCAATGGGATCGCGTGTATCAGAGCGACATTCATCAGAATCCAGCACATGCTGGTATTTACTTTTCTTTCACTTTACGGGCATAGCTAAGATTGATCAAACTAAAGACAAATAAACTACCGCTTTGTTGTATACCCACACCAAAGTTTGTATATATTTAAACCATAATTTCCCTTCCCTGCTCTTAAAAATTTTAGCTGACCTGTCAGGCTTTCTTAGTGCAACTTTGGTCACCCTGGCAAAGATTTCACTTCATTATTACTACTAGGCCTACCTGTAGTATATGATTCAATATTGGATATTTTTTTTCGCCAGAATAATTTTTCACGGTAAATTATTGACCGCGAAATCCGTGAAAAATTAAGTACTTCACAGTACTTTAGTACACAGCATTTATGACTTTTTTGATAACTGCAGTGACCTAATGGTTAGAGCGTCCACCATGAAGTCGGGATCAAACCCGGGTCAGGTCATACCAAAGACTTCAAAAATGGGACTTGTTGCCACCTTTGTTTGGCGCTCAGGCACTGGTTGGCCTGGTGTCAATGTATTGTGACTGGGTGCGATGTCATGTCTGGTGTCTCCGGCATGATTCTTCAGTGGTGGCGGCACTCTGGCAGCATGGATGCGTTTTGCCACCAGACGGCACAGTATATGTGCACACACATAATGACACCTCATCGTCATATGACTGAAAAGTTGTCAAACCTCAAGCATTCATTCATTCAATTATTACTCGTTGGGCAACAGATCTGTCTATACGAGGCTGTTTGCGAGAAATTATTTGTATTACAATTTGGTGTAATACAATATGCAACTATACAAAATTGTAAATGTAATGTTCTTTTCTCAGTATGTGTTTAAGCAGTACAGAATTGTTTTGGCTGATTGGCTGGTGTGAGGAATACACTATGCCAAAGCTGAATTTTAGGTAGGGTACATTTCTTTCAAGCTTATAGCAGCTATAGGGTTTAAACCAGGAAATCCTTTCTCCACAATCAGCCGGTTCATATTGATTTGTTTTACCTACATGTATACATCATAGGTTGATGCTGTTGTTTGTCAATATTACTGCGCTATTCCTTTCCCTGATGGTTGTTCATTTTGGTTCTTATTCCCAGGTGATTGATGTACTTAGTCTGGTCTATCAGAATGCTGAAGCCACGCTTCACAAAGCTGTCACCGTTGCTGTGCGAAACAAACACCAGCCCAAGGTCATTGCCAAGGTCAGTCAACTGTCAGTGTCTGTCTGTGGTGTCGGTATACAAATGTGCACTAGTTCAGGGGTTTTGTGTACCTGTACATTTGTAAGTAAAAGACCTTTTTGTAAAATTGGCAGTGACAAACAAATTCTTATTCCATTTTATTCTATTCAAATTTTGATTCGCAGATTTTGCAGGCATTTCCATCAGTCTGTCAGTGCAGGTTACAGGAGGATTCTGGAAACACTCTTCTGTGCAGAGCTGTCTCTAGATTCTTAGCCACCAATTCTCTGAGCTCACCAGGAGAAGAAAACTTGATGGAATTTCTCACTCTAGCCGTACAGGTAGGGCTAATACTAAACAAAGAAATTGAAGTACTGTTTAAAGTCTGATGTCAGACAAATACACACTCTAAACCTGACGGTCATGCATGCTCTGCAAGGATTTTCTGCACTTGTGGGACTCCCACAAAGGCGTACTGTAAATCTTTAACCTTATTGACCTCTAGATCACTTTTTTCAGTGGAATTTATGCATACAATTGTTATGAAAATGATGCTAAAAATGATTTCATGGTGTCACTAAAAATCCAACTTCAAATTATTTCTGTACACTCCATAGTTGTCTTAGAATGTTTCAGAATACTATCCACAGAGGTTATTGAAGAATTAGGGAAGATAGGAAGATTCATGGACTCTTGAGTCTACACACATTTTATAGCAGTTTGTCTGGTTATAATTAACTACTGAAACTTTGAGCGTCTTCCCTGTACTTTTTACTGGTGTTATCTTATTCAGATTTAATGGCATGAGTTTATCTTGAATTTTATCACTTTGCTGTGGTTGATTTATTGAGTTCTATGTTAATTATTCACATATATTTGAAGATCACCCCTTCCTCGGTTTAACATCGCGATACATATTTTAACCTTGAATACGTTAATATGAAATTTTCGTCACTTGTCCACCATAAATTGTATGTTTTTAAGGAGTACTGTATACTAAATGTAAGTTTATCAAGGCCAGTTGCTGTCTTTTTTCTTTCCAGACATTTGAAAATTCCTCCGTGTCTAAGGTTAGGTTTATGGAATCCTCCATTCTGGATGCAGAAGAATTCCTCTTACTGGTTGCTGTACCTTACCTTAATCGTGAGAATATGATCACACGGAAACAACCAATCACAGCAAAGCTGGCTCTGAAAATGTTTAACTGTCTGGGTCAGCAGAGGTGTTGTGAAAATATTTCTCATCCCTTCGTCATTTTGTTGTGCCTCTGTGAGATGTTACAAGAGTGTGAACATTTTTGGGACCGTGAGTGTAGAAAGGATTGTATGAAGCAGGACATCATAACGGCCATGGGTTACCTGCCCTTGGATGATCCTCTGACTGCTAAAGGTTTGTAGTCTCGCTCGAGAAGATTGACAATTTGTCATAATTTATTAATACTTTACAGATAACATAACATAATTATTATGTTCAATCTTTGTACTTCCTTGCTTGTGGGTTTTAAATTCTTTTAGAGATGTTTAGATGATAAGAGAAAACATCACACAGTTTGCGTTTGAATAACAAAGAAAAAAATGAGAAGTTGTTATCCATGTAGAAACTATGTGATGTTGTGGCTTATAAGAGACAACTGTTCAGGTATTGGTACGTCCAATCTCAATATAACATAACTGGGTGGGGCATCATGTTTTGTACCTTCACTATTTCATTTCAGATGCCTGTGGATGTGAAAATAATTTCAAGAGGGGTTAAGAACACTGTTGCCGGTTTCCTCCCACCCTAAAGCTGGCTGCCATTGTATAAGTGAAATATTTTTGAGTACAGTGTGAAACACCAGTCAAATAAATAAATAAATAAATAAATAACTAAAAACACAGCCACTGTTGCACTTTGTTCTTGAAATGTCATCTTAATTGTCATGCCCTGATTGTTGGCATCCATTGTCATTGAAAGCTAGGTTATAATAAATGTTAAGGGTGATTTCTTCAAGAGGTCTGCGTGTCTTGGGCTCAGGTGTTTATTGTCATGCCCTTTGTGCACATCAGTTACTGTAAATTACAAAACTCTTATTGACAGTGAAACTTTCCTCTTTCTCTTTCCCAGATCCTGCATTGGTATGGTTCAAACATCACCTGTCCAACTTTGACTTACCTGTGGTTTTAAGGTTGAGGACGGTGCTTGGAATGGATGATGACCAATGTTTACAGGTATGTTGTGTTTACAAACACCCCTTGTGTTACATGTATGATGTGTTTACAAACACCTGTTGTGTTGCAGGTATGTTGTGTTTACAAACACCTGTTGTGTTGCAGGTATGTTGTGTTCACAAACACTTGTTGTGTTGCAGGTATGTTGTGTTTACAAACACCACTTGTGTTGCAGGTATTTTGTGTTTACAAACACCTCTTGTGTTACAGGTGTGTTGTGTTTACAAACAGCTCTTGTGTTTTACAGGGCCCAGGTGTTTGAAGGTGTATTATAGCTAATACTGGTATTAGGTCCTATTTTATATTTAAAATTCTAGCCAAAATCAGCAGCCAATAGAGTTGTACAAAGTCAGAGTATAAAAGCGGCAGATTTAGTTCACATTTAATACACTGTTACACACTTTGCTTGGGTTGTGTAAAGTTAGATCTGGTATTAAGCCCTGAAACAGTTTTGAACAACTGGGGCCTAGGTGTTTATGGTGACAAACATCTGTTGTGTTACACACTTTGCTTGGGTTGTGTAAAGTTAGATCTGGTATTAAACCCTGAAACAGTTTTGAACAACTGGGCCTAGGTGTTTATGGTGACAAACATCTGTTGTGTTACACACTTTGCTTGGGCTGTGTAAAGTTAGATCTGGTATTAAACCCTGAAACAGTTTTGAACAACTGGGCCTAGGTGTTTATGGTGACAAACATCTGTTGTGTTACACACTTTGCTTGGGTTGTGTAAAGTTAGATCTGGTATTAAACCCTGAAACAGTTTTGAACAACTGGGCCTAGGTGTTTATGGTGACAAACATCTGTTGTGTTACACACTTTGCTTGGGTTGTGTAAAGTTAGATCTGGTATTAAACCCTGAAACAGTTTTGAACAACTGGACCTAGGTGTTCATGGTGACAAACATCTGTTGTGTTACACACTTTGCTTGGGTTGTGTAAAGTTAGATCTGGTATTAAACACTGAAACAGTTTTGAACAACTGGACCTAGGTGTTTATGGTGACAAACATCTGTTGTGTTACACACTTTGCTTGGGTTGTGTAAAGTTAGATCTGGTATTAAACACTGAAACAGTTTTGAACAACTGGGCCTAGGTGTTTATGGTGACAAACATCTGTTGTGTTACACACTTTGCTTGGGTTGTGTAAAGTTAGATCTGGTATTAAACCCTGAAACAGTTTTGAACAACTGGGGCCTAGGTGTTCATGGTGACAAACATCTGTTGTGTTACACACTTTGCTTGGGTTGTGTAAAGTTAGATCTGGTATTAAACCCTGAAACAGTTTTGAACAACTGGGCCTAGGTGTTTATGGTGACAAACATCTGTTGTGCTACACGATTTACCTGATTTGTTTTAAAGTGAAGATCTTTCATTAACTGTGCAATGATCCAGGAGCCTCCCACCAATGAGGAAGCTGTGATTTCAAGTCCAGCTCATGCTGGCTTCCTGTCTGGCTGTGCGTGGAATGGTCTGCCAGCAGTCTGCAGATGATTGTGGGTTTCCCCTGAACTCTGCCCATTTTCCTCTTATCATAACGCTGGCCACAGTCGTATAAGTGAAATATTCTTCACTATGGCTTAAAATTTCAATCAAATAAAAATAAATGTCATGAGTAGGATTTTTTATGAGGGAAGTAATATTCTGTACAGCATTAAGTAATAAATGAATGAATTATTAAGACAAACTTTGGACTGTTTCTGTTTCAGGTGATAGCGACTCAGTTGTGGGTAGGGGAGCAGATAGAGGGCACAGGTGAGTGTTCTGTTTGCTGTGTACAGTTCTTCTGAGGAGAAACTGACAGGAATGCAGATATAGAGTTTGATAGTGTCAGATGAGGTCTTCTTAACTTTAGGTGTTCATATTTCATTGTTGATTATTACATTATCAAAGTGCATAATTGTCATGATATGGCTGTAGCATTGCCCTAGTGTCCATAAGCCTTATTTAAATCATCCCTTCAAAATGAAAAAGCGGCCTCCATGGCTGTTGTTTTATAAGTGAAATATTCTGGAGTGGGGCAATCTCCAAATAGATACATGTAAAGTAATAAATCAGCCTCACACTGCAAGAATATCTACTTAAAACACATACTGTAATTCTTCTTCTTCTATTCGCAAGTTGTTAAAATTGAAAATGTGCATATATTGCACTGAAAGTTGCTCTTTCAAATGTGAAAAGGTTGAAGAATTGGGGTATGTTGTGGTTCATTGCTGTACCTGCTTGCCAGTCATGTGCCTTCTTGTTCGCTTTGTGTTCCCTTTTTGGTGCCCATCCAGAGTTCACTAATAGATACTTTTTTTAGTATATCTAGTTGTAGTCCATTTTTTCTTCTGATAGGTATATAATGTGAAGTAATATTGAAAATTTTGAAATAATTTAAGAAAAACGTTAGTCCTACATGTATGTAGAAAAATCTGCTGATGTTCTAGTTGCAGAGACAAAAGGAGATAACCAGTACAGATCAGCATTTGAGTTCTCTGCTATTGACGATGGCTGTCTCCAGTTCTCCCTGCATGCCATATCACAGAATGCGAGACACTTCACGTTTGACTGGAACGAGATTGTGGCATCCTTAGCTCAGGTAAATCTGTAACACTTGCTATTTTAAATAAATCTGCCTGAATAGACATAACATAAAACCCTTTTGTTGCTGTTAATTGTTCACATTATACTTTCAGACATCTTGTTTTCATATAACAATACCAAACAGATTAACGTTGTCAGTGGCAATGCAGCCTGTGGTGACAAGCGGTATGTTTTTCAGTGATGCATCACTGTCAAACAAGTGGCAGGCTAGTAGTTGGCCTTTACCCTGTCTGCTACTGAAAGTTAAGTGAATTCCTTCTCAATTCAATGAGGAAATGTTTTCTGTTAAAATAGAACATTTGCTTGAGAATGTTTACATATAGACCAAAACTAATCTAGAAGTCTGCCAAAAGTGTTCTGAGGGGTATCCGTGGCCGAGGGGGTAGCTTGCCAGCACGGCACAATGACCCCAGAGCATCCCACCAATGTGGTCACTGGGTCCAGCTCTTACTGGCTTCCTCTGCCAGCAACCTGCGGCTGATCGTGGGTTTCTCAGCCCAGTTTCCTCCCACTATAATGCTGGTTGCTGTCATATAGGTGAGATATTCTTCAGTATGACGTAAAATTTCAGTGAAATCAATAAATACAAGTGTGTTACTAATGTACTAGTTGTATGCCGCAAGAGAAGCTTTATCCTCATTGGCCTCTTTCTGGTATTTGCCTCACATGCACTTAAAAGGGCTTGCAAAGTAAAGCACACTGTATTTGATTCCACTAGAAAGGATAAATCAGTGAACTGAACTGGACTGGGCTGGCTTTAATAATTACTTGTCTCTTCAGGTATTACCAGACTTGTTGCACAGCGAATGGCTACATGTGATGACAGTTTGTGAACATCTACTCACCTCCAGCAGGTTGATTCTCCTCACCCACACCTCTACCTACACAACCTCCAGTCCTTGTGTTAACCTGACAGGTAAGTACACTGGGAATGCTTACAGGTGTTGACTGTTTGTGAACATCTACTGACCTCCAGCAGGTTGACCCTCCTCACCCACCCATCTACCTACATAACCTCCAGTCCTTGTGTTAACCTGACAGGTAAGTACACTGGGAATGACTACAGGTGATGACTGTTTGTGAACATCTACTGACCTCCAGCAGGTTGACCATCCTCACCCACCCATCTACCTACACAACCTCCAGTCCTTGTGTTAACCTGACAGGTAAGTACACTGGGAATGACTACAGGTGATGACTGTTTGTGAACATCTACTGACCTCCAGCAGGTGAGATTCTCCTCACCCACACCTCTACCTACACAACCTCCAGTCCTTGTGTTAACCTGACAATTAAGTACACTGGGAATGCCTACAGGTGTTGACTGTTTGTGAACATCTACTGACCTCCAGCAGGTGAGATTCCCCTCACCCACACCTCTACCTACACAACCTCCAGTCCTTGTGTTAACCTGACAGGTAAGTACACTGGGAATGCCTACGGGTGTTGACTGTTTGTGAACATCTACTGACCTCTAGCAGGTTGACCCTCCTCACCCACCCATCTACCTACATAACCTCCAGCCCTTGTGTTAACCTGACGGGTAAGTACACTGGGAATGACTACAGGTGATGATTGTTTGTGAACATCTACTGACCTCTAGCAGGTTGACCCTCCTCACCCACCCATCTACTTACATAACCTCCAGTTCTTGTGTTAACCTGACAGGTAAGTACACTGTGAATGGCTACAGGTGATGATTGTTTGTGAACATCTACTGACCTCTAGCAGGTTGACCCTGCTCACCCACCCATCTACCTACATAACCTCCAGCCATTGTGTTAACCTGACAGGTAAGTACACTGGGAATGGCTACAGGTGATGAGTGTTTGTGAACATCTACTGACCTCCAGCAGGTTGATCCGCCTCACGCACCCATCTACCTACGTAACCTCCAGTCCTTGTGTTAACCTGACAGGTAAAGTACTCTGGGAATGACTACAGGTGATGACTGTCTGTGAACATCTACTGACCTCCAGCAGGTTGATCCGCCTCACACACCCATCTACCTACATAACCTCCAGTCCTTGTGTTAACCTGACAGGTAAAGTACTCTGGGAATGACTACAGGTGATGACTGTCTGTGAACATCTACTGACCTCCAGCAGGTTGATTCTCCTCACCCACCCATTTACCTACATAACTTCCAGTCCTTGTGTTAACCGGACAGGTAAAGTACACTGGGAATGACTACAGGTGATGACTGTTTGTGAACAACTTGTTAAGTACAACATTAAGCCCTGAGCACTCACTCACTCACTCAAGAGCCCTTTAAACTTATAGCTAACCTATGAGTAACGATTAAAATGTATCTAGCGTCAGTTGTGAAGCCAGATCCAGCATAACAAGGTTTAGTACAAATTATCATCTCTTCAATTTACAGATATTAAAGTCCCATTAGGTGTTGCACAACTATTGACTGATGCTTGTATGGTGTGGAACCAATCAAAAACCTTGACAGATACTGCCTGGGTGTTTGTAGCACAGGGATTGGCTACAGTCATCAGGGTAAGTGTGAAGATACTGGGTTTGTAAAACAGTGCCCATTTCCTGGCTGACAATGTAACTGGTGTCTTTCACAGTCTACTCCTACATGTTCATCTTAGTACATGTAGCTGTTCGAGGAGTGTGTTTCACAATGCTATTTTGCGCTAAATTTTTGTGCAAAATATTTGATGCCTTTTACTGAAACTTGGCTAATATTGTATGACAACAGCAATGAATCAGTGATCAAAATTTTATCAGTTTGGACAATAATTTGCAGACTTTAATTTGGGTTAGGCTAAAATCTGAAATTACTTAGTGAAATTACCCCCTGGGCTACCCATGTAGTGATCTTATAGATCACACAGTGGTCCTGCATGATGTTCTGAAATTTTCTATTTGCTACTTATCACAGTGTAATATAAAACATATGTGTGCCATACCAAAAATGTGGGAAGTTTCCAAAATTTTACATTTTTATTGTATTTGATCAAAGTTTGATTTTTTTCCCAATTTTGACAGTACTGGTGGTCTAACGCGTGCAGTTCACATGGCATGTTTGTACAGTATAACATACTTCTCCGTGTAAAACTGACGTGCGAGCGAGCAGACACTGTAATTCAGAGTATTATTACAGATTTTACTTAATTCTGCTTTTCAGGAAATTTGTTTGGTTGATCCAAAGCTGGAGGACAGTGTGAACTCTCGCACATATCTACTGGCTCAGATCTTCTGCCAGATGTGCCATGTGATGAGCGTCCTCCCTCTGCAGGCCTGTGACCATGTGTACTTGGTAATGCTGCAAACCCTCAACATTTACAAAGGAGTGAAGATGCAGTGTAGAACATCCAGCTCACCTGGGGATTGGCGAGCGTACTTTTACATCTGTCAGAACCTGGAGATGAGCATGCTTGATGTACTGAAGCGCTATGTGAAGGAGGAAATGACAGAAAAGTCAAACCTTGAGAGACAGATGGAGGAAATCCTTGAGATAAACCGTGGTATCTGAATTTTAGTTTGGGTGTCTGCCCATTTATAGTGAGGCCATGAATTTTAGTTTGGGTGTCTGCCCATTTATAGTGAGGCCATGGATATGTCAGTGTTTAACCATTGTGTCATGGAGACATGGTACCCTGTAAGACCCTAGAGGCACAATAGATACAGTTTTATCATATCATATACAATTTGGTGTGACTTCTGTAGTTTTATACCAAGCAGGGATATTCAGAACTAACCAAGACTGACTAATTATTGTCTTCATAGAACTAGAGATTAAAAATTCTCAGTCCCAATACAGCAAAACTAATACCAAATACTAAAACAAATTTCAAATTCTAGCAATCCTCTATGGATACAAAAACCAGCAGAGAATTTTAACTGATTATTGTCTTAATAGAAGTAGAGATGATCAATTCTTAGTCTAGATTCATGGGATACAGCGAAACTAAAGCCACTTCATGGATCAAGTTCCAAGCCTGATGGTGATTGAAGACATTCCAAGATAATTCTAGCGTTCTTTTATTGGCGCGAAACCAACAAAGAAATTGTACTCCCCCCAACCAGCAAGCATGAAGAACAAAATGTATACAAACAAAAAATAGAAACACATGTAATTTTATTCCCTTTAATATACAGATATCTTATTTTTGTCTGCTTGAAGGATATTTCATTTAATACAGCTCCATTGTTCCTGTCTCACTGTAGAAGATGTCAGAGGTCAGTTTCTTAGATTTATGTCTTGCACAAGGTCATTAACATGCATACAGGTAGATGGGATGTATTTAAAGACAGATAAGCATGGCAACTTCATGTTAAGCCCGAAAAGAAATAAAACACAAGAGTGCATATAGTATTTCAAAGGTTTTTTATTCTGTATTTCATTTTTCTGTTAATCTGCACATGTAAATTGGTACATGACTTGGCCAGGTTTCTTCCTTGAATTATGAAATGTTTTGGGTCTTTGGCACAAGAATGGGCTCCTTTACAATGTAAAATTATAAAATGGTGTGAACAGGTAAAAATATTGGTCAATCAATGAATTAGCATCATTGCTCAGTATTTCAGGCCTACACAAGCTGGCTTCAAACTGTGTAAAAACACTCTGCATTCTCTGCTGTTAGACTGCAATGCCTGTAAACTACGTCCATGATTTACAAGCAACTGTACAGAAACCGTGGCATATAACAGAAAATAACAACAGAGTTAGCCACTTTTAGGCAGGCAAAATTCCCCATACCATCATACCAATAAATTGTCCTTCCTCAAGTTCAAAGTTTCAAAAAGTATTTCTTGAAACATCTTGCATAGTGTGTTACAGAAATATACTTTGGAACGGGAGTTACAAAGCCGTGCATTTTCATGAATCCTGGTCCAGGGAATTTACATGTACCTGACAATTGTTTGACCCTGTACTCAAGAAAGTTTCAATTGTAACACAATGATCAGAGTTATGGATGGAGAAAATCAGGGCAGAGCTTGGAGGAAACCAGAGCAGAGCTTGGAGGAAACCAGGGCAGAGCTCGGAGGAAACCAGGGCAGGGCTTGGAGGAAACCAGACACAGCCCAGAAGAAACAATGGCACAGCCCAGAGGGAACAATGGCACAGCCCAGAGGAAACCCAGCACCCTTTATCAGATACACAACTCAAAATTCTGTCCATGACTAAATTCCCTATTATGCCAGGTTGTGAGAGCTATTGGTGATTTGAAATCTTATGGGAAAATATGCAAGAGTTTCAGAGATACTTTCATTAGGAAATCAAACAATCATGGCATATTGTATTTAACTGTGATACAATTGCAATGATCAACTGAAGTTTGAAAAAAATGTAACAATATACGATGTGATGAAATAATGAACGTGTCAATATGTGATGTGATGAAATAATGAATGTGTCAATTTGCCCTCATACATTAATACATTTGTTCTTCACAAAATATATCACCACAATAGGATGTGGCTGCAATACTGCTGAAGCAGCATGAAGTTCTGTCATTCAAAGAGCACACTGTTTTAAATGCTGGTGATGGTAAATTCTCCAGCCCTGTCCCTGACAGGTGAATGTTTGGGATAATTAAAATGTACAATGTCTCTAATTACACAAAGGGGAACACTTAAAATGTAGACATTGAAGAAAAAGACCTTCAAAAAATCGAAGTAGGCATCACCAAAAATACCACTTTAAACCATGCATAAGTATACTTTCGTTTACGTTTTTAGATTTTTTGTGAAAACAGTTAAAGCATTCAAACATTTGAATTCTAAGGTGAGCTTTATGAACTATACTATCCGAGGTTAGGAACTCTGAAGTCACACTGACGTTTTTCCAACTCTAATCATGACACTGAATGTTGGAATAACTCTTTTTTACCCATGAATAAAAAAATTCATTTCTTCTGGTGAACATCAGGCAAAAAAGGTGATGTGACCTCAGAGTTCAGTCAGTATGGTTCCTAAAGCCCACCATGATATTCAAATATTTGAATGCCTGCCAACACTCTTAAAATAAAAAACCTGAAAGAATAAATGAAAGTATTTTTATGCACAGTTTTCAGTTGTCTGTATGTATGGAAATTCTGTATTTTGCTTTCTGAGATACTTGTCAGTAAAGTAAAAATGCCTGCTTCAGGTACTTCATTGCTATTTTCAAATTCTTTAACATCGATACTGTGTTAACAAAGCATTTCCAGTGCTTCATCACCAAAATATCAGATAAATGTTATTCTATTAAACGTACAATTTCTCACCTTTAATGCAATAAATCTTTCCAGGACATTTGAAATGTAGTCATATCATGGAAACAAATAAATTTAAAATTGTCATCAAGATGGATAAAAAACACACACCCCTGAGAAAATTTAAAAGACATTCTTAAATATTACATTGTTTATTGTAAGAATGCAGGTGATTTCCAGTGTCATGACCAGGCTTCCACCTGAAATCGCTTAGTCCTCTCCATGTCTTTGATGTAATGATCTGCCTGCTCAGAGTCCAGCTCTCCTTCGTTCATGATTATCTCCCTTAGAGCACTCTTCACATCCTCCGGCATTTGCTTGGCATTTCTTGAACACATCACAATTAGTACCAATATAAATCATTTCTAGGCTAAGACCTTAACGATGTTCAGATCAATATTTAAAAGTACACTTTAGTTCGATGAGGGAGATATTTAGTATCGTAACTGCTGGACAAAAATCTTGATTTCCTACAATTATTCATTTCTCACAATCAAACCGAAAGTTTTCATCACCATTCCACGAACACTTAAGTCACGGAGAGTGAATAGAACTAACACTGTAATGAATACAAGGCCTTTTTCCTTCTAGAAAGTTACAGATAATATTAAGAGCATTTATTTATTTGATTGGTGTTTTACGCCGTACTCAAGAATATTTCACTTATACGACGGCGGTCAGCATTATGGTGGGATGAAACCAGGCACAGCCCAGGGGAAACCCACGACCATCCGCAGGTTGCTGACAGACCTTCCCACTTACGGCCGGAGAGGATGCCAACATGAGCTGGACTTCAACTCACAGCGACTGCATTGGTGAGAGACTCCTTGAACAGTGGCATGTGTTGTTACACAACAGTTTTACTCATTCATTTATCATTCATAAGATGGTGGTCAGTTTTACGAGTTGAGGAAACTCATTTGATTAAGTCCAGTATGCTGAGTTGGTGTGTCATGTGTGGTGTCAGTGTCATGTGAAAGGGTAGGATGTGATGTCTGTCGTCAGTACATGTGACTAGGAGGGGTGTGATGTCTGTTGTCTGTAAATGTGACTAGGAGGGATGTGATGTCTGTCGTCAGTACATGTGACTAGGTGAGGTGTGATGTCTGTTGTCTGTACATGTGACTAGGAGGGGTGTGATGTCTGTTGTCAGTACATGTGACTAGGAGGGATGTGATGTCTGTCGTCAGTACATGTGACTAGGAGGGGTGTGATGTCTGTTGTTAGTACATGTGACTAGGAGGGGTGTGATGTCTGTCGTCAGTACATGTGACTAGGAGGGGTGTGATGTCTGTTGTCTGTACATGTGACTAGGAGGGGTGTGATGTCTGTTGTCAGTATATGTGAATAGGTGAGGTGTGATGTCCGTTGTCAGTACATGTGACTAGGAGGGGTGTGATGTCTGTCGTCAGTACATGTGACTAGGAGGGGTGTGATGTCTGTTGTCTGTACATGTGACTAGGAGGGGTGTGATGTCTGTTGTCAGTATATGTGAATAGGTGAGGTGTGATGTCCGTTGTCAGTACATGTGACTAGGAGGGATGTGATGTCTGTCGTCAGTACATGTGACTAGGAGGGGTGTGATGTCTGTTGTCTGTACATGTGACTAGGAGGGGTGTGATGTCTGTTGTCAGTATATGTGAATAGGTGAGGTGTGATGTCCGTTGTCAGTACATGTGACTAGGAGGGGTGTGATGTCTGTTGTCTGTACATGTGACTAGGAGGGGTGTGATGTCTGTTGTCAGTATATGTGAATAGGTGAGGTGTGATGTCTGTTGTTAGTACATGTGACTAGGAGGGGTGTGATGTCTGTTGTCAGTACATGTGACTAGGAGAGGTGTGATGTCTGTTGTTAGTACATGTGACTAGGAGGGGTGTGGTGTCTATTGTCAGTTTATGTGACTAGGTGAGGTGTGATCTCTGTTGTCAGCATATGTGAACAGGAGGGGTGTGATGTCTGTTGTCTGTAATTGTGACTAGGAGGGGTGTGATGTCTGTTGTCAGTATATGTGAATAGGTGAGGTGTGATGTCTGTTGTCAGTACACATGACTAGGAGGGGTGTGATATCTGTTGTTAGTACATGTGACTAGGAGGGGTGTGATGTCTGTTGTTAGTACATGTGACTAGGAGGGGTGTGGTGTCTATTGTCAGTTTATGTGACTAGGTGAGGTGTGATCTCTGTTGTCAGCACATGTGAACAGGAGGGATGTCATGTCTCTTGTCGAGTACATGTGATTAGCTGGGGGGTGATGTCTGTTGTCAATATATGCAACTAGGTCGGATGTGATGTCTGTTGTCAGTACTCTGAAACTGGGTGGGGTTTTATGTATGTCTCTATTCTTTGGGTTTGAACGTCATACTTAACAATTTTCCAGTCATATGACGACAAGAAGTCATTAGGTGTTTGTACATATATTGTCTTCTTGTTGCAGGATGCTTCATTACCGCCAAAGAACTGTCGCCACTGAAGCATCATGCCGAAGACACCTGACATGACACCTCATCCAGTCACATTATATTGACACCGGGCCAACCAGTCATGTTTCCTTGCTCTAAGCTCCCACTGCTGAGCTCCAAGGGAGGAAGCAAGTACCATTTTTAAAGTCTTTCGAATGACCTGCCCCAGGTTTGATCTCCTGACTTTGAGGCGGACACTCCAACCATCAGGCCACCAAAGTGGTTGGGTGGTGTTGTCATGTCTGATGTCTGTACATGTGACTAGTTGTCGTTCCATGTCTGGTGTCTCTAAATGTGACTGTATGGGGTGCCATGTCTGCTGTCTGTACTAGGTGTGGTGTTATGCCTGGTGTCTGTATATGTGACTGAATGGGGTGCCTGTCTGGCGTCTGTACGTGTGACTGGGTGGTGTCTGCATGTGTGACTGGATGGGATGCCTGTTAAATGTCTGTACGTGTGACTGGGTGCCTGTTAAATGTCTGTACGTGTGCATGTGTGACTGGGTGGGATGCCTGTTAAATGTCTGTATGTGTGACTGGGTGGTGTCTGCATGTGTTACTGGGTGGGGTGCCCGTCAGGTGTCTGCATGTGTGACTGGGTAGGGTGCCTGTCAGGTGTCTGTATGTGTGACTGGGTGGGATGCCTCAGGTGTCTGTATGTGTGACTGGGTGGGGTGCCTGTGTCAAGACTTTAGCATGAAATTTCAGTCATGCAAAACTGACTGTCTTTCCAAGATAACTTCATATAGATATCACACAGTATTCATTTTAAAAAGGTATGTCAAGGAAAACAATCAAGCCACCAGTCTCACCCTGCAATATAAAACCAAGCTTTCTCTCCATGGATTAATCTCCACACCAGAGCACTCTGCTCCTTCAGCCGATGCTGCACATACACCTTGTCTTCCTGAAATTACAGCGGGAAAAATCCCTCACTCTATATTACCAACAAGAAAAAGTTGCCACACAATCTTTACGACAAAATTCCTGTGCAAACTTGTAACTCCAAGAGTTCATTCTTCTACAGAATAAACTAATTCGTCAATGTTTTCAACCCTTTATGCAACCAATATTTTTAACATTCTGAGAGAACTGTGGGCTACGGGGATGTACAGAAATAATTTGCACAGTTCTATGAAGCTTTAGTGACTTGCAAATCATTTTTAGCGTCGTTTTCATCATAATTATATGTAAAAATTCCACTGAAGAAAGTACTTTAGTCATTGAGAAGATTGAAGATTTACATTTTGTTCTCTTTATAAGAACTGAATGTTTGCAAAGTGATCAACAGTTAACTCTACCAATCTCAATGCACAGCCCGCACACACGTCTCTCATGTGATTGTAAAACTGGTCAAAAGTTAACACAAGCTACACACTAACCTGATCTCTGGAGAAAGCTGTAAAGAGCTGCAGAAGACCCTTGTCAACCTGACTCTGCCATTCCTCTTTACAGAAGAAATCCTTCTCCCGGCTTCTACACCCAAAAAATAACACATTTCCTGGAAAGGGAAAAATTCCTGAGGTTGTAAACAGAGGTTGATAGAACCTGAGGAATCCCAGGTTGTTGGGAAACCTTATCACATATAACCGGATAAAGCTATCATGAGCTGGACTAGAAGTCGCAGCAATCAAACTGAAGAGAGGTTACTTGGCCATTGTGCTGCTCTAACATGCTTACCACTTTAGTAATATATAAAACATGTTTTGTTTTTTTTAGCATACAAAGAATTATTATCACAGAAAGAGGTCGTAGCTGATAGAAAATGCTATTAATGTATATCTTCAACATTTTCCACCACTAAAGCACTTTTTTCAGTGGAATTTATGCATTTAATTATCATGAAATTTCTCTACATCCCATAGTTTTCTCTGAATGCTTCAAAATATACATTGCAGTGGTGGTGGAAAAGGTTAAAAAAATTGGGCTATTCAAAAAGTTACATGTAGAATACGTTTGTTTAACGTGCAATGCTCAGTGTGCAGTTTGAGGTTTGGTTAGCAGGCAATGCTCAGTGTGCATTGTGAGGCTTGGTTAACGTGCTGTGCTCAGCCAATAGGCACTGAATCAACAGTGTGATAGTATGAGAGACTTGAAAAACAGTTTGAGGTTTGGTTAATGTGCAATGCTCAGTGTGCAGTTTGAGGTTTGGTTAACGTGCAATGCTCAGTGTGCAGTTTGAGGTTTGGTTAGCGTGCAATGCTCAGTGTGCAGTTTGAGGTTTGGTTAGCGTGCAATGCACGATGTGCAGTTTGAGGTTTGGTTAGCGTGCAATGCAAAGTGTGCATTTTGAAGTTTGGTTAGCGTGCAATGCAAAGTGTGCAGTTTGAGGTTTGGTTAGCGTGCAATGCTCAGTGTGCAGTCTGAGGTTTGGTTAGCATGCAATGCTCAGTGTGCAGTTTGAGGTTTGGTTAGCGTGCAATGCTCAGTGTGCAGTTTGAGGTTTGGTAGCGTGTATGCTCAGTGTGCATGGACAAAGAGGAACAAAAATACAGATAAATTTCTTGTCAGTTTCTACACTAAATCATGCTCTGTCTAGAAATTTTATTCTAAAAGCAAAAAATTTTCATAAACATTACTTTTGGAGGCAAACTTGGTTACATCTCCTACCTTCCAAACAAACCTCCAATACTTTTCTGAGATGAACAAAACTAACAAAATCCCGTCAAAATTAGGGTGATATTTTGGGATGTCTTTACCACATCCTCATTCACTTACCACCGATGGCTTGAACAGACCAGACCTTGCCTGTAGAAACCCACGGAATGGAGCACAGCCTGTGCCTGAAAAACAAAAACATAAATCTGTTCCTGCACAAAATCATTCATTTCTTCCCCTTTCTTTTTTATTATTATTTGTAAGGTAAAAAGCCAGATTTCCTTCACTAATAAAGGTAATATTTCACTCAGATATCACTCAATACCAGACGCTCTGACATCGAAAAAGATTTTTTTTTCATGACGTTCGGATCTGAGCTCAGTGGGATGAGGTCGTAATACATCTTCAACCACTCATTTCTACGATTTATATTTTCTACCATGTTGTACAACACATCACAAGCCAAATCACGCTATATAAACATCTGTGTAACCCGCACTGTTATACAGCCAAAAACACAGCTCATGTTGTTCAGATACACATAATCATGATATTGTAAAAACATAAATAATAAAAAGGTTACTGAAAGTCGCGTCTTGTGGGCTTATCGTTTTCACTCCTCACCAAAAAATATTTATGGTAATTCAACCTTCACCATGCAATATGCTCCATTTATTTCACACTTAGTTCTTCGCTTTTTCAAGTTCAGATTACATGATTTCCCAATGGGCAATTTAGATGAACATGACAGATAACAAAGACAGACTTTTGCATGACACTAACACAAGAAGCTGACAAATATTCTTATGTAAACTTTGTATGTTTACTTACTTATTTGACTGGTGTTTAATGTAGGATTGAAGAATTTTCTCTTATATGACTGCAGTATTAAGATAATGAAACCCACCAAACCTGGAGTCCTGGAAAAATCACCATCCTCCACCAGCTACACGTACACACACCTTACAAACCTTCTGACTTAAAGCCACAGCTAAAACAGCAAAAGCTGGATTTGAACCCATGACCTCAATGGTGAGGGGAACATAAGCTGTGGAAACAGCACAACATTCTGTGGAGTTGCATTAATCATTCAATTTTTTTTTTTTTTGTCACTCACTGCTTGATTTCACTTCATCGGCATTTTTTACCCTATACAGCTGTGACTTTTCAACTTTAGTGACAGCAGGGGGGGCATTTCATCTGGCTTATGACACGCAGGACTTTTACTTACCCGGACCCACCATAATTACAGGTGTGCTGGGATCAGAAGGGAAGCTGATTGTGCAGGCTTTACCCACACAGGTACAAACACCTGGCTGAAGTCAGGGTTCCAGACTGGCCAGCCAGGTAGAGCACACACCACGACGGGGACGCTGCAGCTTAGTCCTGTACTCCACAACTGCCATCAGAATCTGAATCTTGTTCTCCTGAGCCTGAGGCAAATCACCAGAGGCAGATCAAGATACACACACTACTGACTCTTCAAACTTAATTATTTATCAACGACACCTCTCTTTGATCTGGTAGGATCATATTTTTATATCTTTATTTTACAATACGTATTTCAACTGGCTATCCATTTGTTTTGATTCAGTTGGTCTGGAATGTGTGTCAGCAAACTAAATAGCCACAGTTAGGTTGTATGGCAGGCTTTAATGAACCAAACTAATAGTGTTATATTTCTCTTACATTTGCAGAAACAAAGAATTTTTTGGCATTTTACCTATGCTACTCACACATGCAAAAAGCAGCTCCAACATAAAAGTTTGAAAGAAAACAAAATCCATCACATCAAACGTCATTGTAATACTGATCCATGAACCCCGCTTTTAAATAAAAAAATACCACAAAGAGGAGTGGAATTGTGTTTTCAGTGGTCTGCAAGATGGTTGCCTTATGAATTACATGTTTTCTTTTCCCATTATCTTACTGACAGAACCATCATCTGACTGACTGACTGACTGACTGACTAGAATCAATCATAAGACTACTCTCCTCCTTCCATAATGCTCACAGCCGTCATATAAGTGAAATATTCCTGAGGCGTAAAACACCAATGAAATAAAATAGGACTATTGAACACTACCAGATCTGGCTCACCTTCAACGATGATGCATATACTAAATGCTCTGGGCTGTAGAGGCGGGATAAGATCAAACAGGTATGAAAATGGGACGTTAGCCGTGGCGTGGGGGAAGTCCTGCAAAACCTGGGGAATGCCAAAATAAGATGAATCAGTAAATGTTGTGGAATTTGTGTTATGATTCTGCAAAATTTGTCACAACTGTCTGTAGTGTTATAATGTAAGCACATTTTGGCATGTAACAGCGGAAACTAATCGTGAAAGAAGCAATGGTGGGTGACGATAAGCAAGATATTTAATACGTGAACCTCTGTTCTACCATTCAAGCCTTGTCAAAATATCAAAATACTATATTCTTATTAATTATCATATGATTAATTTTCATCATCCTTTACTCCAGATATAGTATGTTGGAAGGTCTGTCAACAACCTGCGGATGGTCGTGGGTTTCTGCCGGGCTGTGTCCAGTTTCCTCCCACCATAATGCTGGCTGATGTTGTACAGGTGAAATATTCTTGAGGAAGGTGTAAAACACCAATCACAGAAATAAATAAATAAATACTCCAGATATAAACAGCTTTGTGGGCATTTGCAAATATTGCTGCAACAATTCTGAGAATTTCTTTACCTTCATAGCGACAAGTGGAATGCATGTTACTACAAGCAAAACATGTCAGACTTTTTTTCCTTTTCTGAATGACAATTCCAGGGTAAGCTACTCTTGTTCTCTTCGTGGAATTTTGCACAGCTCTTTACTGTGTGTATGGGTGAATAAGTATAATCTTGTGTGAATAAGTATAATCTTGTATTAGTAAGTATAACTGAGTATAATTTCATATGAATAAGTATAATCTTGTATAATCTTGTATGAATTTTAATAATCTTGTATGAATAATTACAATCTTGTACGAATAAGTATAATCTTGTATGAATAAGTATACAGGTAATCTTGTAGGAATACCTGAAATTTGACAATGGGAATGATCACTACTATGTAATCTTGTAGGAATATCTGGTTCGTGACAATGGGAATGATCACTACTGTGTAATCTTGTATGAATGCCTGGTACGTGACAATGGGAATGATCACTACTATGTAATCTTGTATGAATACCTGGTACGTGACAATCTGAATGATCACTACTATGTAATCTTGTATGAATACCTGGTATTTGACAATGGGAATGATCACTACTGTGTAATCTTGTATGAATACCTGGTACGTGACAATGGGAATGATCACTACTGTGTAATCTTGTAGGAATGCCCGGTATGTGACAATCTGAATGATCACTGCTATGTAATCTTGTATGAATATCTGGTATGTGACAATGGGAATGATCACTACTATGTAATCTTGTATGAATACCTGGTACGTGACAATGGGAATGATCACTACTATGTAATCTTGTAGGAATACCTGGTACGTGACAATCTGAATGATCACTACTATGTAATCTTGTCTGAATGCCTGGTATTTGACAATGGGAATGATCACTACCATGTAATCTTGTATGAATACCTGGTACGTGACAATGGGAATGATCACTACTATGTAATCTTGTAGGAATACCTGGTACGTGACAATCTGAATGATCACTGCTATGTAATCTTGTATGAATACCTGGTATTTGACAATGGGAATGATCACTACCATGTAATCTTGTATGAATACCTGGTACGTGACAATGGGAATGATCACTACTATGTAATCTTGTATGAATACCTGGTACGTGACAATGGGAATGATCACTGCTATGTAATCTTGTATGAATACCTGGTACGTGACAATGGGAGTGATCACTACTATGTAATCTTGTATGAATACCTGGTATGTGACAATGGGAATGATCACTGCTATGTAATTTTGTATGAATACCTGGTATGTGACAATCTGAATGATCACTACTATGTAATCTTGTATGAATGCCTGGTATGTGACAATGGGAATGATCACTACTATGTAATCTTGTAGGAATACCTGGTACGTGACAATGGGAATGATCACTACTGTGTAATCTTGTATGAATGCCTGGTATTTGACAATAGGAATGATCACTACCATGTAATCTTGTATGAATACCTGGTATGTGACAATGGGAATGATCACTACTGTGTAATCTTGTAGGAATGCCCGGTATGTGACAATGGGAATGATCACTGCTATGTAATCTTGTATGAATGCCTGGTATTTGACAATCTGAATGATCACTACTATGTAATCTTGTATGAATATCTGGTACGTGACAATGGGAATGATCACTACTATGTAATCTTGTATGAATGCCTGGTATTTGACAATGGGAATGATCACTACTATGTAATCTTGTATGAATACCTGGTATGTGACAATGGGAATGATCACTACTATGTAATCTTGTATGAATACCTGGTATTTGACAATGGGAATGATCACTACTGTGTAATCTTGTATGAATACCTGGTATTTGACAATGGGAATGATCACTACTGTGTAATCTTGTATGAATGCCTGGTATTTGACAATGGGAATGATCACTACTATGTAATCTTGTAGGAATACCTGGTACGTGACAATGGGAATGATCACTACTGTGTAATCTTGTAGGAATGCCCGGTATGTGACAATGGGAATGATCACTACCATGTAATCTTGTATGAATATCTGGTACGTGACAATGGGAATGATCACTACTATGTAATCTTGTATGAATACCTGGTACGTGACAATCTGAATGATCACTACTATGTAATCTTGTAGGAATACCTGGTACGTGACAATCTGAATGATCACTACTATGTAATCTTGTATGAATACCTGGTATTTGACAATCTGAATGATCACTACTATGTAATCTTGTATGAATACCTGGTACGTGACAATGGGAATGATCACTACTATGTAATCTTGTATGAATACCTGGTACGTGACAATGGGAATGATCACTACTATGTAACCTTGTATGAATACCTGGTACGTGACAATCTGAATGATCACTACTATGTAATCTTGTAGAAATATCTGGTTCGTGACAATGGGAATGATCACTGCTATGTAATCTTGCAGGAATACCTGGTACGTGACAATGGGAATGATCACTACCATGTAATCTTGTATGAATGCCTGGTATTTGACAATGGGAATGATCACTACTATGTAATCTTGTAGGAATACCTGGTATTTGACAATGGGAATGATCACTACTATGTAATCTTGTATGAATACCTGGTACGTGACAATGGGAATGATCACTACTATGTAATCTTGTAGGAATACCTGGTACGTGACAATGGGAATGATCACTACTATGTAATCTTGTAGGAATACCTGGTATTTGACAATGGGAATGATCACTAGTATGTAATCTTGTATGAATACCTGGTACGTGACAATGGGAATGATCACTACTATGTAATCTTGTAGGAATACCTGGTACGTGACAATCTGAATGATCACTACTATGTAATCTTGTATGAATGCCTGGTATTTGACAATGGGAATGATCACTAGTATGTAATCTTGTATGAATACCTGGTACGTGACAATGGGAGTGATCACTACTATGTAATCTTGTGGGAATACCTGGTATTTGACAATGGGAATGATCACTACTATGTAATCTTGTAGGAATACCTGGTACGTGACAATGGGAATGATCACTACTATGTAATCTTGTATGAATTCCTGGTATTTGACAATGGGAATGATCACTACTATGTAATCTTGTAGGAATACCTGGTACGTGACAATCTGAATGATCACTACTATGTAATCTTGTATGAATACCTGGTACGTGACAATGGGAATGATCACTACTATGTAATCTTGTATGAATACCTGGTACGTGACAAACTGAATGATCACTACTACGTAATCTTGTAGGAATATCTGGTTCGTGACAATGGGAATGATCACTACTATGTAATCTTGTATGAATACCTGGTACGTGACAATGGGAATGATCACTACTACGTAATCTTGTAGGAATATCTGGTTCGTGACAATGGGAATGATCACTACTGTGTAATCTTGTATGAATACCTGGTACGTGACAATGGGAATGATCACTACCATGTAATCTTGTATGAATACCTGGTACGTGACAAACTGAATGATCACTACTATGTAATCTTGTAGGAATGCCTGGTATTTGACAATGGGAATGATCACTACTATGTAATCTTGTATGAATACCTGGTACGTGACAATGGGAATGATCACTACTATGTAATCTTGTATGAATACCTGGTACTTGACAATGGGAATGATCACTACTATGTAATCTTGTAGGAATGCCTGGTATTTGACAATGGGAATGATCACTACTATGTAATCTTGTAGGAATACCTGGTATTTGACAATGGGAATGATCACTACTATGTAATCTTGTAGGAATACCTGGTACGTGACAATGGGAATGATCACTACTGTGTAATCTTGTATGAATGCCTGGTATGTGACAATGGGAATGATCACTGCTATGTAATCTTGTATGAATATCTGGTACGTGACAATGGGAATGATCACTACTATGTAATCTTGTGGGAATACCTGGTACGTGACAATCTGAATGATCACTACTGTGTAATCTTGTATGAATGCCTGGTATTTGACAATGGGAATGATCACTACTATGTAATCTTGTAGGAATACCTGGTACATGACAATCTGAATGATCACTACTATGTAATCTTGTATGAATACCTGGTACGTGACAAACTGAATGATCACTACTATGTAATCTTGTAGGAATATCTGGTACGTGACAATGGGAATGATCACTACTGTGTAATCTTGTATGAATACCTGGTACGTGACAATGGGAATGATCACTACTATGTAATCTTGTATGAATACCTGGTACGTGACAAACTGAATGATCACTACTATGTAATCTTGTAGGAATACCTGGTACATGACAAACTGAATGATCACTACTATGTAATCTTGTATGAATACCTGGTACGTGACAATGGGAATGATCACTACTGTGTAATCTTGTATGAATACCTGGTACGTGACAATGGGAATGATCACTACTATGTAATCTTGTATGAATACCTGGTACGTGACAAACTGAATGATCACTACTATGTAATCTTGTAGGAATACCTGGTACATGACAAACTGAATGATCACTACTGTGTAATCTTGTATGAATACCTGGTACGTGACAATGGGAATGATCACTACTATGTAATCTTGTATGAATACCTGGTACGTGACAAACTGAATGATCACTACTATGTAATCTTGTAGGAATACCTGGTACATGACAAACTGAATGATCACTACTATGTAATCTTGTATGAATACCTGGTACGTGACAAACTGAATGATCACTACTATGTAATCTTGTATGAATACCTGGTGCGTGACAAACTGAATGATCACTACTATGTAATCTTGTAGGAATACCTGGTACGTGACAATGGGAATGATCACTACTATGTAATCTTGTATGAATGCCTGGTATTTGACAATGGGAATGATCACTACTGTGTAATCTTGTATGAATACCTGGTACGTGACAATGGCAATGATCACTACTGTGTAATCTTGTATGAATGCCTGGTATTTGACAATGGGAATGATCACTACTATGTAATCTTGTATGAATACCTGGTACGTGACAATGGGAATGATCACTACTGTGTAATCTTGTATGAATGCCTGGTATTTGACAATGGGAATGATCACTACTATGTAATCTTGTAGGAATACCTGGTACATGACAATCTGAATGATCACTACTATGTAATCTTGTATGAATACCTGGTACGTGACAAACTGAATGATCACTACCATGTAATCTTGTATGAATACCTGGTACGTGACAATGGGAATGATCACTACTGTGTAATCTTGTATGAATGCCTGGTATGTGACAATGGGAATGATCACTGCTATGTAATCTTGTAGGAATACCTGGTACGTGACAATGGGAATGATCACTACTGTGTAATCTTGTATGAATGCCTGGTATTTGACAATGGGAATGATCACTACTGTGTAATCTTGTATGAATGCCTGGTATTTGACAATGGGAATGATCACTACTATGTAATCTTGTAGGAATACCTGGTACGTGACAATGGGAATGATCACTACTGTGTAATCTTGTATGAATGCCTGGTATTTGACAATGGGAATGATCACTACTGTGTAATCTTGTATGAATACCTGGTACGTGACAATGGGAATGATCACTACTGTGTAATCTTGTATGAATACCTGGTACGTGACAATGGGAATGATCACTACTGTGTAATCTTGTATGAATATCTGGTACGTGACAATGGGAATGATCACTACTATGTAATCTTGTATGAATACTTGGTACGTGACAATGGGAATGATCACTACTGTGTAATCTTGTATGAATGCCTGGTATTTGACAATGGGAATGATCACTACTATGTAATCTTGTATGAATACCTGGTACGTGACAATGGGAATGATCACTACTGTGTAATCTTGTATGAATGCCTGGTATTTGACAATGGGAATGATCACTACTGTGTAATCTTGTATGAATACCTGGTACGTGACAATGGGAATGATCACTACTGTGTAATCTTGTATGAATACCTGGTACGAGACAATCTGAATGATCACTACTATGTAATCTTGTATGAATACCTGGTACGTGACAATGGGAATGATCACTACTATGTAATCTTGTATGAATACCTGGTACTTGACAATGGGAATGATCACTACTATGTAATCTTGTATGAATGCCTGGTATTTGACAATGGGAATGATCACTACTATGTAATCTTGTATGAATACCTGGTACGTGACAATGGGAATGATCACTACATCAATGTGTAAGGTATGAATTTAGCTCACCTCCAATATTGACCGCTTCACCCTGTTACAATAAGTAAACAACTCTTGCTGAAAAACACAGAAATTATGTCATGATTACTGGTGTATTAAATATTATCTTCAAAGTGAATTAAGAAAAATAAATACTCAGTAATGTTAAACTTTCTCTGTCTTGGGTATGGACCTGCCATATCCATTTATGCTCATGTAACTTCATGTATACGAATTTAAAAACAACACTAAGACTAAATGTATAAATATATCAATGAAATGTTTAGGTCTGTTTTCACCCTCATTGTATTATCTGTTGCCTTTTCTTTTAAATAAAAAGCCAATTTAAAAATTACATGTACAAATGACCAATGCTTTATAAATATAATCCCCAAGAAGGCAAAGCCAGGGTATTGAGATATATGGTTCCCGAGATACTACTGAGATATGGTTCCTGAGATACTATTGAGATATATGGTTCCTGAGATACTATTGAGATATATGGTTCCTGAGATACTATTGAGATATATGGTTCCTGAGATACTATTGAGATATATGGTTTCTGAGATACTACTGAGATATATGGTTCCTGAGATACTACTGAGATATAGTTCCTGAGATACTACTGAGATATATGGTTCCAAGATAATATTGAGATATATGGTTTCTGAGATACTACTGAGACATATGTTCCTGAGATACTACTGAGATATGGTTCCCGAGATACTATTGAGATATATGGTTCCTGAGATACTATTGACATATATGGTTCCTGAGATACTACTGAGATATGGTTCCCAAGATACTATTAAGAAATATGGTTCCTGAGATACTATTGAGATATGGTTCCTGAGATACTATTGAGAAATATAGTTCCTGCAATACTATTAAGATATATGGTTCCTGAGATACTAAAACAGTTTGTCTTAATACCTGACCCTCAGCAGAGCTGAACTCTTGCAGCTTCTCCTGTTCCAATTCACTGTCCGTGAAGTAAGACAACAGCTGGAAGAAGTAACGTCTGGGCACAGAGTTGATGTCCAGGTAATGTCTGACCAGGTAATCCACAGTACATGGCACAGGTAAGGTGGCTGGTACAGGAAGGTCTGAAAACAAAAAGTGTCATAAATTTGTGCTCAGCACAAACCACTTGGATCTGCTGCTCAACACCACAGTGCTTTTGGGGACACTCTCTACAGGGCAAGGAAATACATGAACTCCAAGAAAGTGCATGTAATGCTGATAACAATATGATAATATTTATTTATTTATCTGATTGATGTTTCATGTCTTACTCAAGACTTATGGTGCGAGGAAATCAGGCACAACCCAGGGGAAACCCATCTCCAGGTTGCTGGCAGACCTTCCCAGGTATTGGTGGAGATGAAGCAAGCATGAGCTGGACGAACTCATGACGAAGGCATTGGCAGGAAGCTCCTGGGTCACTGCGCCGCATTGGCGTGGTAACCTCCTCCACCACGGACGCCCCTGGGTCACTGCCCCGTGCAGGCGTGCTAACCCCCTCAGCCACTGAGGCCCCTGGGTCACCGTGCTGTGCTGGTGTGCTAACCCCCTCCACCACAGAGGTCCACTATGAAAATATGATACAGCCATATAAAACAGTAAATGGAATTTTTGGCCTAGTGTTTCTCTTTTCAAAATGACCACCTCTAGTGTTAGCTGAACAGTGATTCAATAATGTGATTACATGTTGATTAAAACAAAATCCACTAGTATTAGGACACTGTCCTACATGTCAGAGGATCAAGAAGGCACATCTCAAAACGACATTTGCACAGACAGATTAAGACGCTATGGAAATACAGCAGAAAGTGGAGGAAGCTATATGTACATATTGGCTCTGGCTAAGTACAGTGTACATGAACAGTGCCCACCAAAAGCCTAGCGGCATTTTCATTAGCCAACGATTTGACGTATCAACTGTCCCACACCTAGAGTGCTCAATCACTGAGAGATCCTTCGTAGCCTTCTTGTTAGCATGCCAGAGCACCACCACTCACCAATGCGACTGCTGTGAGTTCAAAGGCAGCTGATGTTGACTTCCTCTCAAGTCTGCCAGCAGCCTGCAGATGGTCATGGCTTTCCTCCCAGGCTCTACCTGGTTTCCTCTTACCATAATCATGATAATGCTTGCAACCTATGTATAACTGAAATAGTCTTGAGTATGGCATAGAACACCAATCAGATAAATCAATCAATCAATCAATCAATCACTGAAGATCACTGTACTGGTTATACATGCGCATGAAGTCAGAAAGAACAACTTGGGGCCATTTTACAAATCTGTTACAATGCTGTGTCAAGCACATTTGTAACTTTGTTTATTTTGTTGATTTGTTTATTTATTTCATTGGTGTTTTACACACCGTGTTCTAGAATAAGGTGTGATTTGAGACAACTTTGTAAAACAGTCCCCATGGGCTAAACTTGAATAGCAATACCAATGTGTTTGACCATGCTTGTACCTGGTTCTGTTGACTCTAGAGTAAACATCTGCTCAGGGTTGAGATTTAACAGTTTGACAAAATCCTTAACAGTGTCCTCCATGTTGTCTGGCTGCACCATCAGCACCTCTCCTTCTGCATGGCTGAAATGCAGCACAGATTAACTGTAAATACTGAAATACAGTGCCCAATAACTGTCATTCCTCAGATACAGCAACGAATAACTGTAAATACTGAAATACAGTGCCCAATAACTGTCATTACTCAAATACAGCACAGAATAACTGTAAATACTGAAATACAGTGCCCAATAACTGTCATTCCTCAGATACAGCACAGAATAACTGTAAATACTGAAATACAGTGCCCAATAACTGTCATTCCTCAGATACAGCACAGAATAACTGTAAATACTGAAATACAGTGCCCAATAACTGTCATTCCTCAGATACAGCACAGAATAACTGTAAATACTGAAATACAGTGCCCAATAACTGTCATTCCTCAGATACAGCACAGAATAACTGTAAATACTGAAATACAGTGCCCAATAACTGTCACTCCTCAGATACAGCACAGAATAACTGTAAATACTGAAATACAGTGCCCAATAACTGTCATTCCTCAGATACAGCACAGAATAACTGTAAATACTGAAATACAGTGCCCAATAACTGTCATTCCTCAGATACAGAACTGAATAACTGTAAATACTGAAATACAGTGCCCAATAACTGTCATTACTCAAATACAGCACAGAATAACTGTAAATACTGAAATACAGTGCCCAATAACTGTCATTCCTCAGATACAGCACAGAATAACTGTAAATACTGAAATACAGTGCCCAATAACTGTCATTCCTCAGATACAGAACTGAATAACTGTAAATACTGAAATACAGTGCCCAATAACTGTCATTACTCAAATACAGCACAGAATAACTGTAAATACTGAAATACAGTGCCCAATAACTGTCATTACTCAAATACAGCACAGAATAACTGTAAATACTGAAATACAGTGCCCAATAACTGTCATTCCTCAGATACAGCACAGAATAACTGTAAATACTGAAATACAGTGCCCAATAACAGTCATTCCTCAGATACAGCACAGAATAACTGTAAATACTGAAATACAGTGCCCAATAACTGTCATTACTCAAATACAGCACAGAATAACTGTAAATACTGAAATACAGTGCCCAACAACTGTCATTCCTCAGATACAGCACAGAATAACTGTAAATACTGAAATACAGTGCCCAATAACTGTCATTCCTCAGATACAGCACAGAATAACTATAAATACTGAAAAACAGTGCCCAATAACTGTCATTACAGAAATAAAGCTCATTATAAGTGTGAATACTGAAAAACAGCACAGAATAACTGTAGTTACTGAAAAAGAGCACACAACAACAGTAATAACTGAAATGCAGCACACAACAACAGTAATAACTGAAATGCAGCACACAACAATTGTAGTTCCAGAAATGCAACACACAACAACTATAATAACTGAAACACAGCACACAATAGCTGAAATAGCTGAAATACAACACACAATAACTGTAATTACAGAAATATAGCACACAATACCTGTAGTTACTGAAATACAGCCAAATAATAACTGTAATTACTGGAATACAGCACACAATAACTGTAATTACAGAACACCACACTATATGTGTAAAAAATGATGCACAAATAACTTGAAACTTGCAAATTTCAAAAATCTCAGAAATGAATCATTGTAAATAATGAAGGAAAATGATGTGAAATTTGCCAACTGAAAATCTTCAGACAGATCTCATATTTGGACCTTGTTTGAAATTTAAGTGTAATATATGTACATGTACAAGGGTTCTGCACTTTTTCTCTATCAGTCATATTTAGGAATATGTGTAACTCAGAAATGATAGGAAAATTAATAATTTACCTTAAATTTGATACTGATATATCAAAGGTAACCAAGCGGACATCTTGGAAATGATCAGGTGAGGTAACTCTCTGATTGGAGATCAGCTTAGCATAATAAGGATTATCCTGTGAGTAAGGTGTTCTCCCTTCAGAGGTTGTGGACGGCAAGGGAACCGGCCTCCATCTTGATAGGTCAACTGGTGGGGTTGTCAATGGCAACAGAGTGACGTTGTACCGCGGGGGTGACCTGGGAATAATGAAGAGATTAGAAAGAAGTGCGCATCATTACAGTGTCATCAAAGTTTTGAGACAGGATAAAATGGAAGACGAAAATTGGATGGAAAGCATGGGTGAAGGACACAGCTGCATAAGTTTGGGGTAGCCTAATGAACCACAAAGCTTTCAGCTGTGGATGACTGTTGGTTTCCCTCGGGCTGTGCCCGGTTTCCTCCCAGAGAAAGGAGACAAAACACGAGGATACAGGTATTGATAAACCACTTACAGGATGTCCGCACTAATGATCTCCTTGCCAGGGGGTAGGGGTTTAACCTGTAAGGCTTTCTCCCAAAACAAGTTCAGCCAGGGGTCAAGGACAGCATCTGGACTGGAGAAAGGTCAGACATTATTTGACTACTGTAAATCTTCGACCTTTTCAACATGTAATGCACTTTTTTCAGAGGAATTTATGCATACAACTATTACGAATAAATGACTTGTTTGTGTCAATAAAGACGCAAGCTTCATAAAACTGTGTAAATTATTTCTTGACAGCCCATAGTTCTCTCAGACTGATTCAAAATACTGGTCATAGAGGAGAATGAAACGGTTGAAGGATTAGGCTATACCCAAATCATTACTCCGCCCTTGAACACAGAACCTGAGATTCTCATGCCACCAATTAGTGGCAAAAAGCCGTTAAAATCAATTACTGGACTGATTAGTTAGTCCTGCATGAAATTTGTTTGAGATCATTTGCCTTCCACTAATATGGTACAGTTCTGTAGTTCACACATGGGAAAGTTCTTCAGTTAGTGCTAAACGCTGGTGGTTTACTCCAGGTTCACGCCAACCTTAAAACTGACAGCTGTTGCAGGGGTATGAATGAACATTTCCCATGGTCTGTCAACATCCTGCGGATGGTCATGGGTTTCCCCATCACTCTGCCCAGTTTCCTCACACCATGTTACTGGTTGCTGTCATATTAGTTAACCATTCTTGAGTATGGCATAAAACACCAATCAATAAATAACTACAGGTACATGTACACTTGAAAACAGTTTCAGCACCTGCCTCCAACCCCCACCCCCCACCCCACCCACCCACCCACCCACCAACCAAATATGGTAGTGGTGACTACCAGGGTATAACCTACCCTAAATCATGCTGATCATCACCTAGGGCAACCGGCAACAATGGCTGACCTCCCAGTTGCTGAAACCTCTTAAAAAGCTTCTTGGCGATGACATTAAACCTTTAAAAAGACATTGAATAACATGAAAAAAACATCATTAAATACTACAGCAGCTTTACTGGACCTTCACCTAGGTTTATTTTCAGCAGACACACACATACATGTAGCGTATATGTGGCTTAGAGGTGGCAATAGAAAACAAGCCAACATCCATTTAGTCAAAAATGTTTGAGAATAATAATAATAATAGTTTTTTAAACACCAAAATCTACTCATTGTACATGTAACAAGACAGGTAGTATATGACCTATATGTGACCTGTGTTTGTGGCTTGTGTATGAGACTTGTGCATGAGACTTGTGCGTGCAACTTGTGGGTGTGACTTGTGCGTGCAACTTGTGGGTGTGACTTGTGCGTGCAACTTGTGGGTGTGACTTGTGGGTGTGACTTGTGGGTGAAACATGTGTGTGTGACTTGTGTATGTTATTTGTGTATGTGACTTATATATGTGACTTGTGTATGTGACTTGTGCATGTTTTTTTTTTTTTTTTTTTTTTTTTTTTGATTGGTGTTTTACGCCGTACTCAAGAATATTTCACTTATACGACGGCGGCCAGCATTATGGTGGGTGGAAACCGGGCACAGCCCGGGGGAAACCCACGACTATCCGCAGGTTGCTGCAGACCTTCCCACTTACGGCCGGAGAGAAAGCCAGCATGAGCTGGACTTGAACTCACAGCGACCGCATTGGTGAGAGGCTCCTGGGTCATTACGCTGCGCTAGCGCGCTAACCGACTGAGCCACGGAGGCCCCGACTTGTGCATGTGACTTGTGTATGTTATTTGTGTATGTGACTTATATATGTGACTTGTGTGTATGATTTGCTTACTTGAGATAGGACGAGTCTCCAAGCCCTACCACAGCATACATCATCTTACATAGAGACTGACTGGGAAGATTCTTCCTCAAGATAAATCGCCAAAACTTCTACAAGAAAAAAAGTACACAAAACTGAGCTTAACTGTCATAACTGTATAGGAATGTAGATTTTAGACATCTCGGATAGTATATTATAAAAGATAACATTATAAAACTGTTCTACTGGACAATGTATATTATTTACAGATGTTGCGGTGACAACCTATCGTCTTCAACAGAGTAAGGAGCTAAACAAAAAGAATTTCTATTTATACTGAAGTTACATACAAAAACAAAATGAACAAATCAGTAGGTACAAATTTCATGGTGAACACAGTTCACGTTCACGGCTGAAGTATACAATGGGTCGATACAATTTAATACAATGAGACAACAGGAGCTGGTATATAAAGACTGCATTTGAATATAATACAGTTTTACATGAGTGAACTAATTTTACCATGTTGAGGTACATTTTGCACAAGCTAATTAACATTTTTTCAACACTGTGTCCGAGGTGTGTGATAGGTTAAGTCTGAGTCCCCATTGCAATAGAGAGTGGGATTTTTAACCTTTAGGAAAATGGCTTCCTTAACCCCTCTCTCAAACCAATGGGGCTCTTTGGATAAAATATTTACATTGTCCCTATTAAAACTGTGACCTGAATTACATGTTGGAACACAGCAGATTCATAGCCACCATTTTGGCACCTAATACTACCATCATCTATACACTATGATGATTTAACACCTATCCCATATGACCATAAATTTCCTGCCCATTTTTCCTGATTCTGAGAGTTTTATTAATTTTAGAAAGGTATTGTGAGGTTTGTTTGGAACATGAGATGATATTCTACTGGAAAATTGTAAGTTTCAACACCAAAAATAATATTGTCTGCCATTTATTTGCCTCTAAAAAGGCTCTTTGTGGGCAAAATTTTAGGTCATTTAAGGTAGTCTGCATTTTGTGGCTTTGTCTGCATATCCGTATATATTGCAATGCTCACCACAAAATTTAGTTCTCCTGATGATGACAAAATAAAGTGCCAAAATACTGAGTCAAAATGAGTCTTTCATTTTCCAGAGTTACACTACTCATGCATTGCACTGTACTGAACTTATAACAGATGTGAACAAACTTTCATGTTATCTGGAGGGTCCCCTTGTCCTGTGGTTGAACAAACAAACACCACCAATTCCTCCTCTATCAGACATGACTGAAAAACAAAAGCTTTCTTTGTATCATATAAACAAAAAATGCAGTTGATTGGAATTCACATCAGCATAACATTCACATCAGGTCATCAATAAAAATACATGTGCACATCTAAGTTCACTGGACAGAGTTCCATACTGTAAGGTTTTTGTTCAGACTTTGATAGGATTTTTTCCCCTTAAAATATTAATTTTCTTTTATTCACTTGGATACTGAAAAATTTCCCTACCAACCCACCCAAGTATTTTTTTTTTTTTTTCAAAAGCGTCAAGTTATACCCAACCCAGAATATATTATTTTGTTTATTCCATTGGTTTTCATTGCCGTACTCAAGAATATTTCACTTATATGATGGCGGCCAGCATTGAGGTGAAAGGAAACCAAGCAGAGCCCTAGGGGAAACCCACGACCATCCGCAAGTTGCTGGAGGCTCAGCAATGATGAGAGAAGATACATGTACAGTAACATTTGATAACAATGTAATCTACTTTGTATATGGGGCTATATGGAAACGACCATCCGCAGGTTGCTGCAGGCCTTCTCATGAACGAGAACATGTTAGACATGGCATCATACCAGTGTACCTAACCTATATGTTTATGTGTATGTACTTTAACTCTTCAACCTTTTGTACTTGGTGCTTATTTGGGTACATTCTTCCAGCATTACCACGTCTATACTAATGAAATTTACAGTTTTAAAGCTATTAGGCTAACCAACTCACCAACAGTAGCCTTACCCATAAAAATCAAACTAAAAAGATGCATTTAAAGCTGACCTTTCATTTGTTGAAATGTTGAAGAATTAGGGTATATATACATGAAATACGTACCACAGGGTAGGAGTCGAGGGCCTGCACTGAGCAGACAAAGTGTCGACACTTGGCCTCTCGTCTGATTCTCTCTGCTACATCTTGAGCTGTCCCAGTTTGACTCCCATACAAAACCAGCAGTCTGCGAACTTCCTCTCCCTGCATTATACTCTTCAGACTGCACGCGGAAGAAAAAAATGAAGACTATGGAACCACATGCCACATGGGTCACATAATCACAAACAGAAAAAAGTGATTCAATCAGTTGAAGACCATCACAGAATACGGCAACTGATTTTCTTATTCTTCTCTATACTAACAACTTATCGGGCCTAATTACCACAATTTTTTCAGAATAAAAATCCATGACTTTTTATACGACTTTTAATTAAACCTGATAAATAATTCATGAATTCAACCATACAAATAACTAAGCCTGAAGACCAATTTATCACCAGTCAACAATGTTATTTCACTGTCAGACTGGAATAATCTAACGCAAGAAAAATCTACTGATGACTATTCATGCGATTAACATGCTACAATATTAATATTAATATTAATAAATGCATGCTCTTCTGTGGATACTTTTATTTACTTGATTGCTAAATGAAGACGCACTCAGTTGGCAGTCAGTTTACTGGGAGAAAGTAACACAAAGGGTCTGTCCTATACCAATAAGCCAAGTTGGCATTTCATTAGTCCAGTAAGTTCACGCAGTTATGGACGAAACAGGGTGTGGTTTCTCGCAAAATCACGCAGCCAAAAGGCGAGATTTTACCACACTTACTACACTGACAGCCGGGTGACACCTTAATGGCGGCGTTAGCAGCTGCCATAAAAGTATGCCTATTAGTTGTGTTAGTTTGCGAGAGCCCCCGCCCTGTCTCCTCTCAACCTGCATGAACCCATGAGATTCCTGAAATGCCGACTTGGTTTATTATAAAACACTGGTGGAAACTGTAAGCAGTTTTCACCAAACCTCTGGTGTAACATCACACTCAAACGCACATCAACATCATCTTGCCGCAAGACAGTTACAAAGTCTTGAGATTCTGTGATAAATCAGGATGGTTTTCATGGGAGGAGCTGTACCATCAATCATACCAGCAGAAAGTTTTAATGTTGAGCTGTGTCAGTGTTGAATTGTGCCTAGTCCTACTTGACGCCGCCCTAGCTCAGATATTTTGATGCGACTACAGCAGAGCCTTACATTAGCTAGGAATTCTGCGCATCACACTTTAGGCACTTATCCTGTGTCTTCAAACTATTGAAGCGATATACTGGGGTCAAGTAGGACTGCTCAAAGCCGCAGATCGCAGAATGCACAATAAATGACGGTATCTCCTAATCTCTGTGGACATTACTGTATGTTTTTGTCTATGACTCTCATTTCTCATTTCTCCTGATTCTTGGCGTTCTACTGATTTTAGAAAAATGCTTTGAGAAGTGTTCGGAAGTTTGGGTGATATCCTGCTGGGAAGCTGAAAATTGTAGCACCAGAGGTAATATCTCAGGACATTTATTTGCCTCCGATAATGCTCCAGGTTATTTACGGGTTCAATTACATAAATTAAATGTTGATGTCCACTTTCAAAAATTTCTGATATTTAGGCCCACCTGAGGCTGGTATATTTGGGATGCTAAAGGTCAGCGCCGGATCTAAACGATCGAGTGAATTTGCAACTCGGCTTTGGTTGGCTGTGGTGAAGACAAGGTTTGTGTTTACGCGTAGCCTGAGTTTCAGCGCAATTATATCATTGCAGACAGTGTACTTAACTATAATGCCTAACGAAAATTTTTATGTGTCAAAGGTCTAAAAGCATCTTACACGATCTCTCGACCAAGCTCTTTGCGCACGTTTGACATTCACCGCGAGTAAACATGAAGTTTAGCCGCACCACGTATTCCTTAATGTTAAAGTTAATCTATGAAAATCTGTTAACAATACAGGAATAATTATGTTGAGGCATGTGAAGTTTATGTGAACATCATCATGTGAGTAGACGCGCAAGTAAATGACGTATTGTTTACGTTAATGCGGCTTGCTGTAATTTACATGTACCTTTTAATTTTAACGGAAGTCACAGGCGTCGACAGTGTGTGATGAATCCGATGTATACTCACTTCTGTCAGAGGTTCTGTAGGTAAAGTCACTTTCTAATTATTGTTTCACGCATATCAGGTTTTATGCACTACAGTTGTTCTTGAGATCAGTAATCGTTAAAACGGGGATAGGATATTGTCATGTTATTAATGTGTTATAGAAGGTTCAGTATTCGCCACTCACCCAATTGCGTATCTTTCCTAAAAGATATATGGCGACATGATAATAATGGTCGCAACTTTCTTGTCTGAGTGTTTATCTATTTTTTCAGTATGCATATGCATTGTCTCAGGATTATCTTCGTGTTTTGATGACTTGTATCCATCATTCTTTCAGGTGTCATTCTTTCAGATGTCATCCTTGATGTCGTTGGTGAAGAGGAATGTGTGTCATGATCTATCGCCTTGAGAACACAACCAATATATCCTCAGTTCAAAGTCCATGATTCCTGATGATGTAATCAATGACGCAGAAATGTGTTCTCTGAGGCTTTTGTAAGAGGTTTTTAATTTTTTTAAGCTGCTGAAAGGTCTGTGAAACCATAGGGAGAAAGCTGTTGTCATGTTTTTCACACTCAAAGAAATCGTGCGTTGGCTTTGGATGACAGCATTTGAGCTGTTCTTGCACTTACTCGCTCTGTTGGTGTTCACGATACTGTTGGTGATTAAAGTGGAGTGCCCGACGTGCAGTACTGGCACATGGTGGGGCGTCTTTAGCCCACTCTTCATCTGTGATGGACTGAACGCTTATTTCTGCGTCATTGTGTTTATCCGAATGAATGGGGAACGCGAATACCGGCGAGCAGGTTTGCGCTTTCTAGCGGCCATGCTTTGCATCAGTATGCTGTTCACCAGTAAGATCTTGATCTGTCAGAAGCTGACGGACAGAAAGCAGCTGTCCAATTCTGAAGTAATGATCCCTATGTTCCTTATGCTACAGATCATTATGGTTAGGGCATGTCAGCAGGTCCATTGAAGGTAGGAATGGGAGGAGAGATTCCAATGTGTGCCAAAACCATAGCATCTGTTCATGACAAGTCGGCCTAGATGTAGGCCCGTTAAGAAGCTTAATGTCAACTGTGAGTTCTACATTTGTCAACAGGCCCATTGAGAGGCTGACATTTGACAGCAGGCCTATTGAGATGCCTACTGAGAAAGAACAGATACCCATTTGTGTCAGCACCAAAGCATGTGCATTGCAAACAGGCCCAACGAGCGACGTTTCTTAACAGGCTGAGGGAAAAATGTTTGAAAATATCTCCATGTGTGCTACAGTCAGAACCATATGTTCAACAAGGAGATGCATTACTCTTCAAGTCATTTTGCCAGCAGATTTACTGAGAAGACTGTGATGTGCCTACTACAGTAGTATGTATACAGCCACAGAGTGCATTGAGGTTGTTGACATTTGTCAATAGGTTCCCTGTGTATCATGGAATAAAGATTGGTGAGATTCCATTATGTGCTACAACCATGACAAGTGTACAAACAGGTGCAAATTTTGTCAGAATATTATTCCACTCGAACGAATAAGTCCTAACTCTATACACACTCCATGATTAGAGCCTGTGTGCTGCCCCCATACAGCGAGTTTATTGGGAAGCATAAATTTGTGATAAATATGTCATAACTTTATACTTTTGCCACATTTAAATAGATCTTGTGTACGTTCACCCAATGCAGGATAATTCCACTGACCAGTATATCACGAAGGAACAGCTCTAGGTGGGATGTTTGATTCCCAGCAAAATGACAGATGAGTTTCATTCCAGATTGCCACTAGTGTACATGTGTGTGTATGAATATGCGTATTTACATGTAATACATATGTATGTATGTATGTATGTATGTATGTGTGTCAGAGGTTCATACACCTCAAAATGTTAACTACCCTATCAGAAATATTGAGTTTCTTCCAACGTCGTTTTGAGATTTTTTCAGATCTAACTGCCCTGTAATAGAGCCATTTTGAGTTTTAAATATCTAACTACCCTTTAAATTTAAAAAGACAAAGTTATATTAATATCTGTGTTTTTCAGATTCTGAAAATATCAGATTGAAAATATCTCATACATCCATTCTAAGCGGTCGATGGCCTGTCAATCTAAACCATGTATATATAAATTCTCGACCACCATTCAAACTCCAAGAGAGCAATAATTTGACATATTGGCAAGTACGGTGTGCTTTCATTTGGTAGCTATATTCATGTTAATTACAAGAAAATCCGTCCGAGGGTGGTCTCCTCCAGATTACAGAGAAGTAAGAAGAAAACTGTAGCTGATGCACGGCTGGCAGCAGAGATTAGTTTGGGATGACTTTCACATGGGCGGGAGAACGTATCACAAACACGTAGTCAAAATAAAACTAGAGATGTCCTGTGCTTCACATATTTCACAGGAAGTGTCTTTTTCAAATTGAGTTTTACTAAAATATATTCAGTTTTTCTGTACCAAATAGCACACTTTTGAGTTTTTTAAACTCTGTATTCAGTATTTTGAATCTCTTAACTACTGTTAAACGGTAATTAAGGTTGATGTCTATGAGCTGTACCACACACCACATGTACAAGGAGATCCAGAAGTGAGCATGTAATGATCCCAGTATAAGACAAGGAGATTCAGCAGTGAGCTGTACCACACACCACATGTAATGGTCCCAGTATAAGACAAGGAGATTCAGTAGTGAGCTGTACCACACACCACATGAAATGATCCCAGTATAAGACAAAGAGATTCAGTAGTGAGCTGTACCACACACCACATGTAATGGTCCCAGTATAAGACAAGGAGATTCAGTAGTGAGCTGTACCACACACCACATGTAATGATCCCAGTATAAGACAAGGAGATTCAGTAGTGAGCTGTACCACACACCACATGCAATGATCCCAGTGTAAGACAAGGAGATTCAGTAGTGAACTGTACCACAGACCACATGCAATGGTTCCAGTATAAGACAAGGAGATTCAGTAGTGAACTGTACCACACACCACATGTAATGATCCCAGTATAAGACAAGGAGATTCAGTAGTGAGCTGTACCACACACCACATGTGATGATCCCAGTATAAGACAACGAGATTCAGTAGTGAGCTGTACCACACACCACATGTAATGGTCCCAGTATAAGACAAGGAGATTCAGTATTGAACTGTACCACAGACAAGGTAATGGTCTCAGTATAAGACAAGAAGATTCAGTAGTGGGCTGTACATCAGAGGTGGGGTTAAATGATTGCATGTGTGTTGGTCATCAGGAAATGTTTAATTTATTCAGAGTCGTCACTGATTGGGTGGTGTGAGAGATAGGCAAGTCCAGGCTATGCCGAGGATGTACAGCTGAAGTTTAGGTGCTTGATGACAGATTTATTTACGTATGACGAAGGTTGAAAGTTCACTGTTATCTAGAGTCAATTCTGTAACCGGTATTTTGATGATACGTGTATGTGTTTGGCACAGAGTATTGAGCTGAGCTGAGTCAGGAGCAACAGTTCTGCATGTCGAGTTACAGATTCTTGCCACCCTGTAATAATGTCAAGTGTGTAAGGAACTCCTTTCTTATGCCATTCTCGCCACGATATGGGTGAAATATTGCTAATCCAGCACTAAGCCATAATCATTCCTTTATTCTTAAGCCATTCTGAGAGTAAAATTTCATAATTTCTTATGAACCTAGTATTGTGAAATGGTAGATCTGTGCCTAATCTGAGAATACCTAGTGATGGATTGTATTAAAGTTATTGTCTGTGAAACAGGCCTATATATACCATCAGTAAAGAGTTATCTCTCTTAGAATAGCTCTCCTCGCAATTAATTTACATGGTACATTTGAACATGTACAAACAACATACATGTAATATGCCAGAATAAAAACTATAAACACAATCTTTCACCAGATCATTTTAAACTGTTGTGACTATTTTCAGGGCCTAATCTTGCCCCAGAAAGACAGGGGGTGGAACCATCGGTGAAGGGAACCTCATTGTTGAACATTTCCATTCTCATACATTTCTATCACTGTAGATAATCCGAGTCTTAAAATGAATTCAGGCTGTTTCTTTTTTTTTATGACGCAAAGGGCACTTCGAGGGAACGACAGCGTTCGGTAATCTGACGCTGAGAAGGGCTGGATTAGGCCCTGATTTTCAACCATGTCGATTCAATGGATAAGGTTACAGGTCGCAAGTTGTTGGTATTAGCACATGTTAGGCTGTCATACAAGGAGGTCAATTTTGGAGGTTATAAGCTTTTCTTTAGAAAATTTTGTGGATAGTTTTCATTGCTGTATATGTATGGGGCCATTTTAAAATGCACTGATTTACTTCAGTGTTGTAAGGTGACACCATCAGACATGTCAGACCATATAATATCGTGTTGATATACACCTTCATGTGTTGATTTTGCTTTACCATCTGAACAGACATATAGAAAGTGATTAGAGGATTACTGACGAAGACTGCATAGATAGAGTGGTATCTCAATTTTTTTGTCACAAGCCTATTTTGCCTTTTTAAACATTTTCTGAAAAAGAAAAAAAAAAATTTTGGCACACTAGAGTTTTTAATTATGATAACAATGTAATGAATACTTTCCAGTCATGTAGTAAATCTGTATTAAGTTTTCCAGTCATGTAGTAAATCTGTATTAAGTTTTGTAATTGCACACAAACCTCTGTTGGACCAAGGTATATATTTACTTGTGGAATTGTGGAAATTAAACATATTCTATTTCCTTCGTTTCTTAATCACCTAAGCACATGTAAGTTTTGGTTTTGTCCTCAGTACATGCACCTTTTACCATAGCATTATTTAAAAGATACCTGTACATATTTTAAGAAAATTGATATTTCAGGCAAATTTTCACACACCTGAGATGTGGGAAATGAAGAAAAACTTACTACATACATGCATGTACCTCCTCATGTTGAATCGGGGCCTTTCATGAAGTGTTTGAGTGTGTTAAACTAGCACACGTTTTGTGGTTGGTCAGATCTGTCTCAGGACCACAGTTAGTCTGTGATAACTCATAGTTAAGTTTACAATCATTTTTCACTGTGACAGTCCCTAAATTTGTCAAAGGCAACAACAGTAAAGCAGTTGATCAATCATAAGTACAGAAGTCCTTAATGATGAAGCGGGTAGACTGAGACCAAAGCACTTGTCTGTAACCAGTGAGTTGCTGGGTTCAAATCCAGCTCTTGCAGGATTTGTTGTACCCAGATGGTTTGTCAGATTAATCAAGCAGGGTGAAATGGTATCCACTGTTAACCTGACTACGGTTATTTGCACTCTATTAATACCTTGTTCTGATAGCCTTTTTGCACATTTTACATCTGTAATTAATTACTGCACATGTTGTTACATGTACATATTTTATATATAACAAAAAAATAAAATGATGTTTTAATGTACATGTGAATAGATGTATATTTTTAGTTTAAGCACAGAGATTTGACAACTCACAAAGTTTGGCTGATGGCAAAGATGAGTTTTCATCTGAAATTGTCTTTTATTGTGTTGATAGATTAAGGAGAGTTGGAGTCACTATATGCATGAGCCTGGGCATATTGAGATCACACAGACTGCCATGTGTATGTATACGCTACATCGGATACTCTTGACATATGCTGCTACGTGCATACACCATTCCTAAGGAAGAGATTTCAATATACTCAGCTATATTTCATAAGTAGAAAATAATATATTTGCTTCGGTTCACCTAGTCTATGCTAGTTCATGATTTTGGGTGCATCTGTATGTGGATGTACTATGTATATTTAATATAAATACACACACACACACACACACACACACACACACATATATATATATATATATATATGTAATCATACTTCATGTGTGTGCACATACATATTTGAGCATAATTGATAGGCATACATGTATGTGCATATAAATATGTGAGCATACATCACACTCATGTGACTGCATATATATGCGAGGATATTGCAAATGTGTGTACATAATATAGGATAAATATGTGAATGTTCTGTGCTTATGTGTACATGTACATATAAAAATATGTGAGCGTGCTGTAATTGTAGATTCATTTTGATGTATACTAGATTGTGAAAGAACTGAACAAAATGTATGAGGACAACAATCATGATAATCATCAAATGAGAATATAGGTGAAATTCCTGCTGTTCAAACTTCGAGAACAACTCCAAACTCTAAACTGATTTCACAGCCTTGTGGTACATGTACATGCAGTCCTAAAGTCTGTAGTTTCTAAGCTGTGTTCAGATGTGATTATCCGTTAAACTCTGCTTCTGTTTTTTCTGTGCTTTGTTCATTTACACATTCGTGTTTTCTCAAGAATGATTTATGGTTTGCTGTATTTCACCTTAAGGTTGGCATTTTTTCAAGTGACACACTTGCTTGATTTTGATTGATTTGTCCCACTTAGGAGTTTTATTAGAAAAATTTGAGTGTTGGCGTCTAATGTATCATTTTACGGCCTTCATGCGCTTTTGAGAGTGCATTTTAAATACCCATGTTTAGGTGAAGGACAGTGTGTCAGAGACTTTCTACAACATCATGCTTTACCATCTTCATTAAAATTAAAATGTATGTACAGTGTACGGTATGAATTTTTTGCCCATCATAACAGAACATTACTGGGAAAAGAACACGCTGCTGGTATTTAGAGGATTCTGGCTGAACGCCACATTTTCACATGATTCACATCACAACAGAACATAACTGGGAAAAGAACACGCTGCTGGTATTTAGAGGATTCTGGCTGAACGCCACATCGGCCATATTTCACATCATTTTCACGTGATTCACATCATGGCGACTGAAGGTACGTGTATTTACAAACCAAATCAACATGACGGCTGACCAGATTTGTACCCATGTCAAACCAATGGTTCCTGTGGACTGTAGTTGTGATTGTGAATTGGCCTACATTTGCACCGTAACTTTGATTGCCCCCATACCTCAACTTTCAACTCCCAATAAAGATTTCCAAACTGTTGATCTACATGTATATGTCAGACATTTTATCTACATGTGTATTCATAAACCCCTGAGCTCTGCCCACTTTCACCTTACCATAATGCTGCTTCAGATGGGGCATTTTTACACAGCTAACCTATTGGTGAAATATCTGGTTCAAGGTTTACTTAGATTTACGTATTAGTCAAGTCAAGAATCTGTGCTTCATTATCAGCCTTGTGAATAAAAAAAAAACATGTTTTGTTGACCAAGATTGCATAAGCATGACTTAATAACTGACCAGGGACCCTGAATCTTTTCTTCAACAATGTTTCTGTTTGTTGCACTCAGACTCTTTACTGACAGTCTAACACTTTAAGTGCTACCTCAGACCCAAGAGAAACCAGGTAAAAATCTTGACATGATATGAAAGATATCCTGTGGAACACGGGTAACACCATGCTTCAAACAGATCTATGCAGGATAACACTATTAAACCTGTATAAAGTGAGGAGTCCTCAAACACAAAATGTTTGGCCATGTGACTTTCCTGATATGACCTGATGACATTCCTTACATGAAGATGAATCCTGCAGTTGTGAGGCTGAAACGCTGGAATGATACGTGGCCATGAAAGAACAATGTTGTTCCTAGCTAACCCTGAGTTGGTATCACCAAGCCTTCTTGCATGACCTCGCACCAGGAAAAATGGGAAACGACAGATAACTATTGTTTCTGTATGATCATCCAAAATAACAACAGTGGTTTACATACAGTACAATTTTTCACAACTTAAATCAGTTCCCACTCGTCCTCATCACATTGCCTTTAAGACATAAAGGTCTCGACTTTGTCGCGCTACCTCTTGATCCTTACCCAGCTACCCGCAATACAAACAGACCTAGAACAAACTTTTTTTAGGGTTTAAAACCATTATATTTTCTTTTGAATTTAACACCTGTTAGGGTAAATGCAACTTGATTAGTTTTTAAGTCAATCCATGCTGACGGTTCAAAGTCAAAACATTTCCAAAGGCAAAACAGCTCTAGCTTTGCCCTGTAGGTATATTATATACATTCATGTATATGTGTGCGTGAATGCGTTGTAAAAGATGCATGAAAAGGAAGTCTGTAAAAATGTATTTGTACTTTGTATGTATAAATGTGTGTATTAAATTTTAAATCATATACAGCTAGCTTCATTTTTATTCATCTAAGATACATGTATCATCACGTAATGCAACTCGCAACTGATCTCAATGTTCATAAAAATCATTCATGCAATGGTGATCTGTTCTCTGAGCTTGTTTTCTGGAGAGTTCTACCGCAGTTTTTTCACATACACATTTGTACAGTTGTAGGTATATGAAATGGTAGATGTGCATTGACGATGTTAAATCATTTGGTATGAAGAGGCAGGGAGGTTTTCCCTCCCTTGATCATGAATAAAGTCTCTTTTTGTCATGTGCTTGTACTTGGAATTTTTGTTTTGTCGCTTGATTTGATTAGTGATTAGTGTCGGTATATATTTATTTGTTTGATAGGTGTTTTATGCTGTACTCAAGAATATTTCACTTATACAGTGGCAGCCACTATTATATATGGTGGGAGGAAACCAGGACATTCATGTATTGGCAGTCAGACTTATGAGTAGAGGAATTGCTTGGCGTAAACCATTGTGCTTCACCAAGACATAGCTGACAAACCCCCTTGTATTATATCTACAGACTAGAATGCACTCTCACTGGTTCATATAATGTGACTGTCGATGTCTTCCGCATGATACTTTAGTGAGGGCAGTACTTAGGTAGACTCTCCTGTACACAGTATATGTACATATACTTAATGATTCCTTGTTGTTGTATGACTGGAAAATTGTTAAGTACATTGTAAAATGCTAAGTACACATGTACTTACATACATATTAGGTCATTAAAGTATCCATCTCATTAGCATATCAACTCCTGGCGTAGTTCCACCTTAGTTGGACCTTCATGAAAAACTGCGGTAATTTTTCCTTCTTGCCTAATGCTCAGTAGCATAGGAGACTGTCAAGAAGTCAAGTACTGGTCTATGCAGTGTCTGTCTGTTGTGGGCGAGGTGTCCATTTGATAGCCAAGGTGTCATGTTTGGTGTCTTGCTGAATTGGACATGCCTTCTAGTTGGTGGATGCGGTCCGTGCTATTTGGTAGATGAGGTGTCCTGTCCATGGTCACCTTATGAGGGGGATCATATCTGGTGTCTTCTGGTGGGTGGAGTGTTATCTTGTGGGTGGAATCTCATGCCAGATGATTTCAGGGTGGAATGGGTATCAGGTCTGCTATATTCTGAAGGGTTGGGTGTCATGTCTGGTGTCTTCTGGTGGGCGGAGTGTTATCTTGTGGGTGGAATCTCATGCCAGATAATTTCAGGTGGAATGAGTATCAGGTCTGCTATATTCTGAAGGGCTGGGTGTCATGTCTGGTGTTTTCTGATGGGTGGAGTGTTATCTTGTGGGTGGAATCTCATGCCAGATAATTTCAGTGGATTGGGTATCAGGTCTGCTATATTCTGAAGGGCTGGGTGTCATGTCTGGTGTCTTCTGATGGGTGGAGTGTTATCTTGTGGGTGGAATCTCATGCCAGATAATTTCAGGTGGAATGAGTATCAGATCTGCTATATTCTGAAGGGCTGGGTGTCATGTCTGGTGTCTTATGATGGGTGAGTGTGCAGTCTGTTGACTTCAGGTGGACAGCATGTCATGCCTGCAATATTCTGGTCGACAGGTGTTCTGTGTGATGTCATTTGGCAAAATAAGTGTCATGTCTGCTGTTTTCTGGCAGGTGGGATGTCCGATCATGTCGCCTTGTGAGTGAGGGGGTCATGTCAGGTGTCTTCCGTTGGGTAGTGTCTCATGTCAGGTGACTTGTGTTGGATGGGGTGTTATGTCTGGTGTCTTCTGGTGAGCTGAATGTATAAGCTGCCTTCTGCACTGTCCAGCATCAATCACCTTATAGCTCAGCCAAAAGCATGTATTTCATGGAACATGGTCAGTCATTGCCTACACCAAAACCAGGTATGCATATTTCTGTAGGAACTGGCGAGTGAAAGGCTCATGTGAGCAGTACTAGTCTTCCACTAACATTTTTATTTAAAGATGACTCAAAATAGGTGTCTATTTGACGGTTAATTGTTATGATCATTCCACTGATGTTTATTCATACAGATGATGTACCAGTCAACTGGCTTCACACAAAAATGCCCGCAGAATACGCTTGAATGAACATCTTGCCTCCATGTTAACAGGTTGAAGAATTACAGTAGTGCATTTAGTTGACTGATGACCAAGTACATTCGACTGAAGTCTAATTATGAAGTGCCTCACTATTTCATGATGTCGCCAACATGACATCAGACAGAAATATCAATAGGGCTGCACTCAATTATCTTAATGTCACTCTCTCGTTAAATAGGTGCCTTTTTTTAGGAGTAAGCTGTGGTTTGGTTGTACCTCTAAGCTATTTGAAGACCTAGCTTTTGGACAGATTTTAATCTTGTAAGCTTATTTGGAAAGCCTAGGATATACATTATGTATTTTTTTAAACCAATTCTTAGATGATTTTAAAATTCTGGCCCTAGTTGAATACAATAAACAGCTTCAGTGAACTCTTAAGCTGGAAAACATTTACTTCATTTAAGATGTCCCGACATTTCTGCAACTCTTAAAGCCTGATTTAATGTGTGTTTACATCCTGTTGCTCAGAAAATATTTGTCATTGTTATGGCATAACCTACATACTGCACGCTTTAACAGACCATGTCCCACTTCTCATACCTTCACGCCTCAGTAACTAATCCACGTTACATTATAGTCGCTGTTGTGTAACAAGGGAGATAATTCACAGCAGGCCTATTAAATGGCATATTTAGCTTTAGGAACAACTGTAGCATCATTCACTGGTTTCATACTGTTAGCCACAGGCTGGTAGCATGTTTACATCATCATACAAAGCTGTAAGTTTGCTGGAAGAATAAAAACAATGCCTCCAATATACTAACAAACAACCATAATAAATGTACATTATATACACACACCATAACAAAAACTATAAACAAACAATATGTTAGCTAGGGACAATACGCACCAATTACACCAATACTAAGTTCATACATGTGAGATTACACAGTCTGATGCTCTGCATACACAGGTGCTCAAGACACTAGCAAGTGAGCGCAGCATAATGACCCATAAGCTTATAGCTTATGTTGAATTCCTGTCCAGTTGTATGCGGAGAGGTCTGTCAGCAACCTGCAGATGGTTGTGTAATTCCCATGAGGTTTTGCCCAGTTTTCTATCACCATATAATGCTGGCTGCTGTCAAATAAGCAAAATATTCTTGACTACGGCATAAAACTCCAACCAAATATACAAATCAACTGGACCAGTCCTGCACCAATCACTATATGCGTATGCCGGCTCAGTCCAAAGTTGTAGTCCTGCACTAATCATTACATGTGTATACCGGCTCAGTCCAAAGTTGTAGTCCTGCACCAATCATTACATCATATGCCAGCTCAGTCCCAAGTCGATGTCCTGCACCAATCATTATACGCATGTACCGGCCCAGTCCAAAGTTGTAGTCCTGCACCAATCATTACATGCGTTATACCGGCTCAGTCCAAAGTTGTAGTCCTGCACCAATCATTACATGCGAATGCCGGTTCAGTCCAAAGTTGTAGTCCTGCACCAATCATTATACGCATGTACCGGCCCAGTCCAAATCGTTACATGTGTATACCGAACTCAGTCCAAAGTTGTAGTCCTGCACCAATCATTACATTGTATGCCAGCTCAGTCCAAAGCTGTGGTCCTGCACCAATCATTACATCGTATGCCGGCTCAGTTCAAAGTTGTAGTCCTGCACCAATCATTACATGCGTATGCCGGCTCAGTCCAAAGCTGTTGTGTTGCACCAATCATTACATCGTATGCCGGCTCAGTCCAAAGTTTTAGTCCTGCACCAATCATTACATGTGTATGCCGGCTCAGTCCAAAGTTGTAGTCCTGTACCAATCATTATATGTGTATACCAGCTCAGTCCAAAGTTGTAGTCTTGCACCAATCATTACATTGTATGACGGCTGAGTCCAACGTTGTGGTCCTGCACCAATCATTACATGTGTATACCGGCTCAGTCCAAAGTTGTAGTCCTGCACCAATCATTACATGCATGTACCGGCTCAGTTCAAAGTTGTAGTCCTGCACCAATCATTACATGCATATACCGGCTCAGTTCAAAGTTGTAGTCCTGCACCAATCATTACATGCGTATTCCGGCTCAGTCCAAATTTGTTGTCCTGCACCATCATTACATGCGTATTCCGGCTCAGTCCAAATTTGTTGTCCTGCACCAATCATTACATGCGTATTCCGGCTCTGTCCAAATTTGTAGTCCTGCACCAATCATTACATGCATATTCTGGTTCAACCCACAATTGTATGGCCATGCATCAGTGACCTGGATCAACTGACGCATCTAAGTCACATCTTATAAAGCTCTTATTTATGCCAAGTTTTAACTTACAGATCTCAATCTGTCGTGATTCAACCCACTGCAACACAATTCTAAGTACTTGACTTGTATGAGCCGTGAATGTGTACAAAAGAAGAAAGAAGACACAGGATGGACTGGTTGCTCATACTCATTTGAATATAACACAGGTAGCAGATTCAGATTTCACTACCCATAAGCTAGGGAGCCAGTTTTCAGGGGCTGGGTTCAGAACAGAAAAAGTGGGCTTTAACAGCAAGCCATACCTTTAAACTTCAACAAACACCTGTGCGGAATGACCTAAAATTTCGCCCCAAAACATGTACCTCAGAATCGGGCAAAATGTTCAACTTACCATGCTCATGTTTCAACTCAAAGAGACAGATTTGTCTTACTAAACCCTATTATATTCTGATATTCAGAATATATATTCAGAATAGACCCAACATTCTGAATCAGCCTTTAGGCAACACCAAAGTACGTCCAAATACTGATAATGCTAAACAACAGGAATGCTCAGACAAGGACACCAGAGATCATGTCATACCCTAAATAAAATTTGTAACACGCATGTCTATCCCCAAAGTGCTCTTTCACATATTCCATGCATATTAGCTATGATGTATTTATTGATTTTTTTTTTACATATATATATCAGTTATTTAATGGATTTTTTTAACATCGTAAGAAGTGTCAGTGGAAAACTTGTATTAGCTTAGACAATACTCCACAAATCATCGCCTAAATGCTGAAAAGGATGTGGTCTTCCCACCTAAAACATTAATATGAAATTCTTATGTCTGTCACAAAAACCCTATCCAAATATTTCTCACGCTATTATGATGTACATGATAAATAACCCAAATCTGCCCCAAAAATGAGCCATTCTAATGGCCAATTATTGTCATAAAATATTACATTTTCCAAAAGAAGAACACCCTTCCTTCCACACAATCCTCAAAACATCTAAGATCAGTAAAACTCTCAGAATCAGGAAAATATACAACTTAGTTACCAGTGAAAACTTAGGCCACTTTAATACCCCAATTCTTTGATCTTTTCAACCACCTTTGCAACCAATATTTTGAAACATTCTAAGAGAACTATGAGGTTTAGAGAAATAATTTGGACAATTTTTATGAACCTTGCATCTTTAATGACATAAACCAATGATTTTTACCATTATTTTCAAAAGAATTGTATGCATACCCTCCATATTTTATTTTAGTGGTTGAGAAGGTTGAAGATTTACAGCACCGTGTATAAGAGCCTATAATACATATCTCATGAAGTGGCATGGCCAACAGATACAAGTTTAAGTGCAGGAGTTTGTGGGGAAAAAAAGACCCGTCACCTTATGTTCTTTGAGGACAAAGTTAGAACTCACGGCATTTCATTAAGCCTGCCTTACGTGTACACAATGGCAGTCCTCATAACATGAAAAGTTTCTGGCTTTATTCATACACTAGACAACAATAAAAACTTGACACACGAGTACATGACTTAAACTGGGATTTAAGCCTCATGTTCCAAAAAAATGATTTTTCTAGTTATTCCTCACCATCCACAGCTAACCATTTGTGGTAAGAACACGATAGAAATGTTTCCTACAATCAACAACTCTCAAGGTCCCAATATTAATGTAACTTGACTACAGTGTGTAGACTTGGAAAAACAAAACAAAAGTTACCTTGCTTCACACGAAGTAGCACAAGATCTTTGAGACTTCAAAATATATTCAATTGTCAACAATGTGTGCTTTTCTTTAAAAAAAAAACACATATTTTTAAGCAATAAAGCTGAAGTTATGCCCTAATCTCAAAAAGCCCCAAATCTCAAAGTTCTAAGCACAAAAATTAATCATCCACCACTGCAAAAGCATGCAACAAAATATTCAACAGGTACTAAACATACCCCGATACTTTAAATACCACAACAAATATAAACAAGCAGAGCATGAAAATTTAATGTAGCTCTTGCACATAAAAAAACATGATTCCCATCTGAATTCATCTCTGAATGAGAATGTAAGAATGTACCGTGAATTGGACGCACTTTTCAGAAGATTGTGACAGAATCCTTGAAGGATGAGTGAGAAGAAAATCTCATGGAATTAATTTTCACACAAACATAATGAGATGTTTGAGTCACATAGTTCGGTTTATAGACCATTATGACATTAGGATCAATGGTGTCAGATGTCTGTCTTTTGTTTTCCAGCCCATAATTCTACAATTTATGTTGGGAAAACTTTTTACCTATAAGTCCATAAAACATTTGTCAAAAAAAAAACTGTCGTGCAAAGTTTCCCATTCAATGAGAACAATTACAGACACAGTCTGTACTCTTGCCTATAAAAGTCTACAACATTAGAAACTGCAGAAAATTAACTGCTTTGTTCCATACTGACCTCTGTTTCTGACAAATTGCATTCTACACCAGAAGACATTTTATACAGGTATCAATTTCTTAAGCAGGATTAAATATTTGTAGAACATAGGTCCCAAGAAATAATCTCAGCATGTTGATGCCAAATAACATGACTGACAGAAACAAATCCTTGGAAAACTGTTCTAAATGTGAGACCTTTTTACATATCGTTCTTGTTTCACTGCCAAAATGGGTCTATACCATACGCAATGTATACATGTCTGTATGATATCACTGTACAAGATACAGTTAACAATATAGGTCTGGGTTTGACAAAATAAAGACTTTCTGTGAATATTTAGCTACATTTAAAAGTAGTAAAAAAGAAAACAAAAATGTACCAATTTCACATTGCATACATCAAGGAGATAGTGACGATTTATCTCATCACATCCCCATAAACACTTGTTTTTTTTACAGCCTTCTCAATGCCTGTAAAATATGTTTGTTCCGACAGCCTTCACACCTCTTTTATTGACAATTTACACACTTGTTAGTGGAAGATAAAATTAGTTCTCAATTTAAATTTAAAAACACCTGTGTAGTCTGTCTGTGTAGTCCAATCATCTGTATGTACACTGTAAACACTTTGCTTGTGCATTCTCAAAACCTGTTTGCACAGTCTAAACACCTACCTGTACAGTCTAAATACCTGTCTGTACCATCTAAACACCTGTCTGTGACATCTAACACAAACGTCTGCAAAAACTTGTGTGTGCTGTCTAAACACTGGTAAATACCCTAAACGTCTGTTTGCATGTCCGGCTTCAACACCTGTGTTTACAGTCTAAATACTTGTGCATAGTCTAAACACCTGTTGGTGCAGTCTAAACATTAGTCAGACTACACAACTGACACACACTCTAAATATCACATGTACCGGTACATAAACTCAGGTGTTCTTTGCAGTGATGTCTTCTAAAAAGCTGTACAAACACTGGTGAAATACATCTGGTTTGCTGATGTAAGCAGCATGGCCTCCGTCCTTCATGACATATGTCTTGTGGTTGGGAATATTTTTCAGGTTTTCCAGTGATTGGTGACCCAAACCTGTGTCCTTCTCACCGTAAACAATCAAAATTGGCACCTGCAAGCAGATATATTTATCAGTATTAGTTAATAAAACAAACAAATAAAACTCATAGATTTTATTAGACACAATATCCACCCAAAACAGAGCCAGCTGTATTTAAAGAGAATGCTGTCTCGTATATGAACTCAAAATACATAATTCTTACCTTGACATTCTTGTAATGTTCTGGAGTGAATAGGTCTGTTGTTACCGGGGCCAATGATACAAATCCTCGGATATGTTCTTCTCCCATCCCCAGCAGAGGAATGGCCAATTCGCCACTAGCAGACGGGCTCACCACAATTGGCTTGTCCAGCTTCAGGGCTTGGATCAGATTCACCAGGAATTCCAGTGCAATTGTTTTTTTAACAGATGCTGTGAATGTAACAACAATACATGTACAATTAACCAACGCACACTGCTGAATTTCTCCTGAAAGAGAGGTACTTTTACAAGCATGCAATTACTCTCTTCTGACCAGAAGACAATGACCTACAATTGATTGCTATTTCTTTTACACCGACGCCATTCCCCCATATGGCCATCTAAAGCCCAGATCACTGGTGTGTACCAAAAGCGATGTTGCTATACGTGTCATCTATCAACTAAATGTCTGTCTGACCTTTCAAGATTGTATGTATCTGTTGTTTGACTTACAAAAGAAAAGACGCAGAACCCTGATCAGGATTTAAATGCTTTCCTTTATACTTGTCTGCATGGATGTCGCTTGTCAAACGAGAGTAAGCTGATTTTCTTATAAATCTTTCTTTGACTCCGCAGAAATGGATAACCTGTTTAGTCGGGTCTAACGGGTTGTGACCCTATTTCCATATCATGACCCAAAAAAGTTCAAATCACTGAACTACCACATACGCAACAAATGATTCTATAGATATGTACATTAAATGGAAGTTTAAATTAAGCAGTAAAATATGCTCCAATTTCTTTTGGGCCACAGGCTGAAAGTTTCATCACTTTATAACACGGTTCAAATACCAAAATGAAGATTTTTCGGCAACCTTTGAATGCTGTATGTTTTCCAGCAAAGCAACATGGCGTTTACAAATCAGTATCAGTCATGTCAGTGTACAGTACAATTAACATTAGGACTAACACAACAGCACCAGGCAGCATATTTACATGTACTTCTTTAGCACTCTGGTCTGTACCATGTTCACCGCTTCAATAATTTATAAAAGACCCTGACATTCACTTTTACTCATTCCTCACTCCACTTTGTAGCCGTAAATCGGATGAGGTCAAATCTGATGTGTCAGGTCCGAGGCCACAGCACACCTCCTCTGCTCTTTTTGGCACTAGTATGTGCGCAGTCTGCCCAACATGTCACAATTACTCCTGTCAGAAATCGTATCAGAAAACCAGGTGCGTTTCGACAGAGCATCAGATCGAGAGATTCGAACAGATCATTGTAACAGTGTAGTATTGGTAATGGTGATGCAGACCCTATTGTTTGCAAACATTTTAAAGTACTACAGGGCAGGAAACATGAAGAGTGTCTGTTCACTGAGAGATGCTGGTAGTCTCCTAACACAGACACCCAAAGGTTCACAAGACATGTACAACATGCACAAGACAGTTACAACATTTTCAACATGCACAAGACATTTACAACATGCTCAAGACATGTACAACACGCACAAGACATGTACAACACGCACAAGACATGTATAACATGCACAAAACATGTACAACATCCACAAGACATTTACAACATCCACAAGACATTTCCAACATGCTCAACACATCTACAACATGCTCAAGACATGTACAACACGCACAAGACATTTACAACAAACACAAGACACTTAAAACATCCACAAGACATGTACAACATCCACAAGACATTTACAACATCCACAAGACATTTACAACATGCACAAGACATGTACAACACGCACAAAACATGTACAACATATGCACAAGATATGTACAACATGCACAAGACATTTACAACACGCACATGTACAACATGCACAAGACATTTACAACATGCACATGTACAACATGCACAAGACATGTACAACATGCACCTGTACAACATGCACCTGAAGCCAGTCCCACAAGTATGATCCTTCCTTTCTGGCTTTCTCATATATCCCATCTCAGCTTATTTGGCAAACACCAACTGTACATCACATGCAGACTGACACCGAGTAACTGGAACTGATGAGTCTGAAGAAATCAAGCAGACTTAGGAAACCAGACTGTGTCTGAGGAAATAAGGTATCAACACCAGGCAGAGTGTAACAAAAACCTGACATGCCTGACAGAAAGTGAGGAAACAAAAAAACCAGACAGAGAGTGAAAAAAACAGACAGTCTGTGGAAACCATCCAGTGATATAAACCTTGTAATCTGGTTGACGGAAGATCACTATCAACATAATATAATGTTGAAAGCCACACCTCATATGCTTACCCTTTAACTCGTCAGGCCTGTTTATGGCCACCATTCTATACCCCAAGGCCCCAAATGTCTCCAGAGTTTTGATTTCCTTCCAGTTCTGAGCTGAAAAGCTGGCACCGTGCAAGAGAAGGACATCTTGTTTTGACTTTGTTGTGGGCATACCCTGAATGTAAGTGACATCCAATTCCTGTAACAGATATTATGCTACTTAACTGACAATCTCAAAGAGTCCAAAGGTGGCCCCGTTTCCATGTATACGAAGGGGACATACACCTGATTATAGTTTACACTATTGGGCATGGATATCATCCAAATTGTTTCCATCTACAAAAAAAAAAAATATATATATATATAATTTCTTTTCATTGCAAGCATTACACCATACTTTGATTTTTAATTACTGTATTTCACCTAAAATTTAGCAGTTTTCAAATAAAGCATATTGCTTGATTCTGACTGATTCATCCATTTTGTAGGGGCACTTTTTTGTGAAGCCTGATTCACTTTTTATCAGAAAAACTTAAGGCTTGGCACATAGTATCATTTTAAGGATTTTTGTACTTCTGAGAGTACATTTCTACATACCAATGCATCTTGAGTTTATCTCTTTATTTCTTTGATTGGTGTTTTATGCCGTACTCTAGAATATTTCACTTATATAAGCAATATGGTGGGAGGAAAAAGGGCACAGCCCAGTGGAATCCCACGCCACCAGCAGGTTGCTGCCAGACCTTCCCACGTACAACTGGAGAGTCATGCATCTTGGAGGCAAGTTTCATGAGAGTAGGAAGTGCTTAGGGGGGAAAGTACCTGCCTTTGGCAAGTAAATAATAAACTTTCCTGCACGTGCATGTTTTCATCTCCAACATGAAGTCAATGTATTTGCAATGGTTCAGTGATCTTCACCAAACTTCATGTAAACATTAACATTTCAACTCTTCCACATTTACTGCACTAAAATGACAACAATGACTAGATAAATAATCAGTATTTCTTAATTTGCAGCTGGAATTGAACCAACACTTTCTGTGCCTGTCACTTCAAGGACAGGAGCTTTGAAGTCATTTCCAAAAATAATTCATTTAAAATATTTATTTATTTATTTATTTATCTGATCACTTTTGTACACCATACTCAAGAATTATTCATTTGTGAAACAGTGACCACCATTACATGTATTGTGGGAAGAAACCCACAACCATCCATAGGTTGCTGGCAGGCCTTCCACATACAACTGGATAGGAAA